>NC_143531.1:0-10000 GCF_031878675.1 Megascapheus bottae
TATCGAACAATTCCGTAGGAAGCTCAACGGCAAAATCCAGAACCAATTACACTGAATGAAATCCTCGAATTAACACGAGATACATTGAAGTTGCTGGTGGTCAAAGAAATGACCACGTTCACAAGAACAACTCTAGGAGATAGAGCAATTTCGGTGGAAGTACAGTCTCCCTTGTATCTGCTGAGAGACCACGAAGAAATAAAAGCTTTTAACTGAAGTTGAACGAGGAAGCATATAATACCCTGCTTAGCAGAAAGAGCAATGCCGTAGAAATTTGAACGGCAAAATCCAGTAAGCATTACACTGGAGGAAAACGTCCAACACCAAAACCAGATACATTGATGTTGCTTGTGGTAGAAGAAATGACCACGCCTACACAGAACAACTCTAGGCAGATAGAGCTATATGAGTGGTGGTACTATCTCGGTTGTAGTCGATGAAGCACCACGCAGAAATAAAAGCAGGTACACTGAAGTTGAACGAGGAAGGATAAAATATCCCTATTAGGCAAGGAGGTTCCTCAGCAGAAAGAGCAATGCCGTAGGAGGTTCAACGCAAAATACAGTATCCATTACCCAGGATGAAATCTTCCAAGAAGTAAAAGCAGACACCTTGAAGCTGCTTAGGGGACAATGAACGACCACGTTAACCGAACAACTCCTAGCAGATAGAGCATTGTCGGTGGCAGTAAGGTCCCCATTGTACTTGCTCAGAGACAAGGCATAAATAAAACCACGTAGACTGAAGCAGATACACTGAAGGTGCAGGCGGGGGAAATATAACATCCGCTTGGACAAAACGATCTTAGCAGATCGAACAATTCCGGAGGAAGCTCAACGGCAAAATCCAGTACCAATTACACTGAATGAAATCCTTGAAGTAACACGAGATACATTGAAGTTGCTGGTGGTCAAAGAAATGACCACGTTCACAAGAACAACTCTAGGAGATAGAGCAATTTCGGTGGAAGTACAGTCTCCATTGTACCTGCTCAGAGACCACGACCAAATAAAAGCTGGTACACTGAAGTTGAACGAGGAAGGATAAAATATCCCTATTAGACAAGAGGTTCCTCAGCAGAAAGAGCAATGCCATAGGAGGTGAAACGGCAAAATACAGTATCCATTACCCAGGATGAAATCTTCCAAGAAGTAAAAGCAGACACCTTGAAGCTGCTTAGGGGACAATGAACGACCACGTTAACCGAAAAACTCCTAGCAGATAGAGCATTGTCGGTGGCAGTAGGGTCCCCATTGTACTTGTTCAGAGACCAGGCAGATATAAAACCAGGTACACTGAAGCGGATGCACTGAAGGTGCAGGGGGGTGAAATATAATACCCCGCTTAGACAAAAACGATCTTAGCAGATCGAACAATTCCTTAGGAAGCTCAACGGCAAAATCCAGTTTGAACGAGGAAGAAGAAAAGAAGGTTCCCAGCAGAAAGAGCAATGCCCTATTGAATGCACCGGCAAAATCCAGCATCCATGACACTCTATGGTAGTCGATGAAGAACCAAGAAGAAATTAAAGCAGGTACACTGAAGTTGAACAAGCAAGGATGAAATATTCCCGATTAGACACGAAGTTCCTCAACAGAAAGAGCAAACCCTAACCCTAACCCTAACGCTAAACCTAACCCTAATCCTAAACCTAACCCTAACCCTAACCCTAACCTAAACCCTAAATCTAACCCTAACCCTAACCCTAACACTTACCATTTCCCTAATTCTAATCCTAACCCTAACTCTACCCCTAACCCTTACCGTTTCCCTAACCCTAACTCTAACCCTAATGCTAAACCTAACCCTAACCCAAACCCTAACCCTAACCCTAACCCTAACCCTAAACCTAACCCTAACCCTAACCCTAACCCCTACCGTTTCCCTAACCCTAACCCTAACAATAACCCTAAGCCTAACCCTTACCTTACCCTAACCCTAACCCTAACCCTAACCCTAAAATCCTAACCCTAACCCTTACCGTTTACGTAACCCTAACCCTAACTCTAAACGTGACCCTAACACTAACCCTAACTCTAACGCTAACCCCTCACCCTAACCCTAACCCTAAACCTAACCCTAACCCTTACCTAATCCTAACCCTAACCCTAACCCTAACCCTAACGCTAACCCTAACCCTAACCCTTAACCTAACCTGAACCCTTACCATTTCCCTAACCCTAACCCTCACCCTAAACCTAACCCTAACCCTAACCCTAACCGTAACCCTAATGCTAACCCTAAACCTAAACCTAACCCTAACCCTTACCCTAAACCTAAACCTAAACCTAACCCTAACCCTAACCCTAACGCTAACCCTAAACCTAAACCTAACCCTAACCCTAACCCTAACCCTTACAGTTTCCCTAACCCTATCCCTAACCCCTAACCCTAACACTAAACCTAACCCTACCCCTAAACCTAACCCTAACCCTAATCCTTACCGTTTCCCTAACCCTAACCCTAAACCTAACCCTAACTCTAACCCTAACCCTTACAGTTTCCCTAACCCTAACCCTAACAATAACACTAAACCTAACCCTAACCCTAAACCTAACCCTAACCCTAACCCTAACCCTAAAATCCTAACCCTAAACCTTACCGTTTCCGTAACCCTCCCCCTAACTTTAAACGTGACCCTAACACTAACCCTAACTCTAACACTAACACTCACCCCTAACCCTAACCCTAAACCTAACCCTAACCCTTACCTAATCCTAACCCTAACCCTAAACCTAACCCTAACCCTAACCCTAAAGCTAACCCTAACCCTAACCCTTAACCTAACCCGAACCCTTACCGTTTCCCTAGCCCTAACCCTAACCCTAAACCTAACCCTAACCCTAACCGTAACCCTAATGCTAACCCTAAACCTAACCCTAACCCTAACCCTAACCCTAAACCTAACCCTAACCATAAACCTAACCCTAACCCTAACCCTAACCCTTACCGTTTCCCTAACCCTAACCCTAAAGCTAACCTTAACCCTAACCCTTACCCTAACCCTAACCCTAACCCTAACCCTAAACCTCACCCTAACCCTTACAGTTTCCCCAAACCTAACCGTAACCCTAACCCTAACCCTAACCCTAACACTAAACCTAACCCTAACCCTAACCCTTACCGTTTCCCTAACCCGAACCCTAAACCTAACCCTAACCCTAACCCTAACCCTTACAGTTTCCCTAACCCTAACCCTAACCCTAACCCTAACCCTAACGCTAACCCTAACCCTAACCCTAACCCTTACCCTTACCCTAACCCTAACCCGAACCCTAACCAGAGGCAAAATACAGTAGCCACGCTATGACCAAGCTAACCAAACAACTCCTAGCAGCTAGAGCATTGTCGGTGGCAGTAGGGTCCCCATTGTACTTGCTCAGAGACCAGGCAGGAATAAAACCAGGTACACTGAAGCAGATGCACTGAAGGTGCAGGCGGGGGAAATATAATACCCCGCTTAGAAAAAAAACGATCTTAGCAGATCGAACAATTCCGTAGGAAGCTCAACGGCAAAATCCTGTACCAATTACACTGAACGAAATCCTCGAAGAGGTAACACGAGATACATTGCAGTTGCTGGTGGTCAAAGAAATGACCACGTTCACAAGAACAACTCTAGGAGATAGAGCAATTTCGGTGGAAGTACAGTCTCCCTTGTACCGGCTCAGAGACCACGACGAAATAAAAGCTGGTACACTGAAGTTGAACGAGGAAGCATATAATACCCCGCTTAGCAGAAAGAGCAATGCCGTAGAAATTTGAACGGCAAAATGCAGTAAGCATTACACTGGATGAAAACGTCCAAGAACTAAATCCAGATACATTGATGTTGCTTGTGGTAGAAGAAATGACCACGCCTACACAGAACAACTCTTAGCAGATAGAGGTATATGAGTGGTAGTACTATCTCGGTTGTAATGGATGAAGCACCACGCAGAAATAAAAGCAGGTACACTGAAGTTGAATGAGGAAGGATAAAATATCCCTATTAGGCAAGAGGTTCCTCAGCAGAAAGAGCAATGCCGTAGGAGGTGCAACGGCAAAATACAGTATCCATTACCCAGGATGAAATCTTCCAAGAAGTAAAAGCAGACACCTTGAAGCTGCTTAGGGGACAATGAACGACCACGTTAACCGAACAACTCCTACCAGATAGGGAGTAGACTGTTCGTTGTACATGCTCAGACACCACGACGAAATAAAAGCAGGTACAATGAAGTTGAAAGAGGAAGAATAAAATACCCCGCTTAGACAAGAAGGTTGTTAGCAGAAAGAGCAATGCCGTAGGGAGTGCAACAGCAAAATCCATGACACTCTCTGAAAACCTAAAGGAAGTGAAACGAGATACATTGAAGTTACTTGGGGTAGCAGAAATGCCCAGGTTTACACAGAACAAATGATACTAGATAGAACAATGTCAATGGTAGTTCAGTCTCCGTTGTACTTGAGGAAGCATCATGCAGAAATAAAAGCAGGTATACTGAAGTTTGAACGAGGAAGAATAAAATAACCCGATTAGACAAGAGGGTCCTCAGCACAAAGAGTAATGCCGTAGGAGGTTCAACGGCAAAATACAGTATCCATTACCCAGGATGAAATCTTCCAAGAAGTAAAGGCAGATGTAAACCAGGTACACTGAAGCAGATACACTGAAGGTGCAGGCTGGGGAAATATAATACCCGCTTAGACAAAAACGACCTTAGCAAATCGAACAATTCCGTAGGAAGCTCAACGGCAAAATCCAGAACCAATTACACTGAATGAAATCCTCGAATTAACACGAGATACATTGAAGTTGCTGGTGGTCAAAGAAATGACCACGTTCACAAGAACAACTCTAGGAGATAGAGCAATTTCGGTGGAAGTACAGTCTCCCTTGTATCTGCTGAGAGACCACGAAGAAATAAAAGCTTTTAACTGAAGTTGAACGAGGAAGCATATAATACCCTGCTTAGCAGAAAGAGCAATGCCGTAGAAATTTGAACGGCAAAATCCAGTAAACATTACACTGGAGGAAAACGTCCAACACCAAAACCAGATACATTGATGTTGCTTGTGGTAGAAGAAATGACCACGCCTACACAGAACAACTCTAGGCAGATAGAGCTATATGAGTGGTGGTACTATCTCGGTTGTAGTCGATGAAGCACCACGCAGAAATAAAAGCAGGTACACTGAAGTTGAACGAGGAAGGATAAAATATCCCTATTAGGCAAGGAGGTTCCTCAGCAGAAAGAGCAATGCCGTAGGAGGTTCAACGGCAAAATACAGTATCCATTACCCAGGATGAAATCTTCCAAGAAGTAAAAGCAGACACCTTGAAGCTGCTTAGGGGACAATGAACGACCACGTTAACCGAACAACTCCTAGCAGATAGAGCATTGTCGGTGGCAGTAAGGTCCCCATTGTACTTGCTCAGAGACAAGGCATAAATAAAACCACGTAGACTGAAGCAGATACACTGAAGGTGCAGGCGGGGGAAATATAACATCCGCTTGGACAAAACGATCTTAGCAGATCGAACAATTCCGGAGGAAGCTCAACGGCAAAATCCAGTACCAATTACACTGAATGAAATCCTTGAAGTAACACGAGATACATTGAAGTTGCTGGTGGTCAAAGAAATGACCACGTTCACAAGAACAACTCTAGGAGATAGAGCAATTTCGGATGGAAGTACAGTCTCCATTGTACCTGCTCAGAGACCACGACCAAATAAAAGCTGGTACACTGAAGTTGAACGAGGAAGGATAAAATATCCCTATTAGACAAGAGGTTCCTCAGCAGAAAGAGCAATGCCATAGGAGGTGAAACGGCAAAATACAGTATCCATTACCCAGGATGAAATCTTCCAAGAAGTAAAAGCAGACACCTTGAAGCTGCTTAGGGGACAATGAACGACCACGTTAACCGAAAAACTCCTAGCAGATAGAGCATTGTCGGTGGCAGTAGGGTCCCCATTGTACTTGTTCAGAGACCAGGCAGATATAAAACCAGGTACACTGAAGCGGATGCACTGAAGGTGCAGGGGGTGAAATATAATACCCCGCTTAGACAAAAACGATCTTAGCAGATCGAACAATTCCTTAGGAAGCTCAACGGCAAAATCCAGTTTGAACGAGGAAGAAGAAAAGAAGGTTCCCAGCAGAAAGAGCAATGCCCTATTGAATGCACCGGCAAAATCCAGCATCCATGACACTCTATGGTAGTCGATGAAGAACCAAGAAGAAATTAAAGCAGGTACACTGAAGTTGAACAAGCAAGGATGAAATATCCCGATTAGACACGAAGTTCCTCAGCAGAAAGAGCAAACCCTAACCCTAACCCTAACGCTAAACCTAACCCTAACCCTAACCCTAAATCTAACCCTAACCCTTACCGCTTCCCTAACCCTAACCCTAACCCTAACACTAAATCTAACCCTAACCCTAACCCTAACCCTAACCCTAATCCTTACGATTTCCCTAACCCTAACCCTAACCCTAACCCTAACCCTTACCGTTTCCCTAACCCTAACCCTAACCCTTACCGTTTCCCTAACCCTAACACTAACCCTAACCCTAACGCTAAACCTAAACCTAACCATAACCCTAACCCTTACCGTTTCCCGAAACCTAACCCTAAACCTAACCCTAACCCTAGCCCTAGCCCTAACCTTACCGTTTCCCTAACCCTAGCCCTAACCCTAACCCTAACCGTAACCATAACCATAACCCAAAACCTAACCCTAACCCAAACCCTAACCCTAACCCTAACCCTAACCCTAAACCTAACCCTAACCCTTACCGTTTCCCTAACCCTAAACCTAAGCCTAACCCACACCATAAACCTAACCCTAACCCTAACACTAACCCTAACCCTAAACCTAATCCTAACCCATACCGTTTCCCTAACACTAACCATAACCCTAACCCTAACCCTAACCCTAACCCTAACACTAACGCTACCCTAACCCTAACCCAAAACCTAACCCTAAACCAAACCCTAAACCTAAACCTAAGCCTAACCCTTACCGTTTCCCTAACCCTAACTTTAACCCTAACCCTAACACTAAACCTAACCCTAACCCTAATCCCTAACCCTAACCCTAACCCTTACCATTTCCCTAACCCTAACCCTAACCCTCACCCTAACCATATCCCTAACCCTAAACCTAACCCTAACACTTACCGTTTCCCTAACCCTAACGCTAACGCTTACCGTTTCCAAAGCCTAACCCTAACCTTAACCCTAACCCTAACCATAACCCTAAACCTAACCTTAACCCTAAGCCTAACCCTAACCCTAACGCTAACCCTAACCTTAACCCTAATCCTAACCCTAACCCTACCTCTTACCGTTTCCCTAACCCTAACCCTAAAAATAACCCTAAGCCTAACCCTTACCCTTACCCTAACACTAACCCTAACCCTACCCCTAAAATCCTAACCCTAACCCTTACCGTTTCCGTAACCCTAAACCTAAGTCTAAACGTGACCCTAACCCTAACCCTAACTCTAACGCTAACCCTCACCCTAACCCTAACCCTAACCCTAAACCTAACCCTAACCCTTACCTAATCCTAACCCTAACGCTAACCCTAACCCTAACCCTAACGCTAACCCTAAACCTAACCATAACCCTTACCGTTTCCCTAACCCTAACCCTAAACCTAAAACTAACCCTAACCCTAACGCTAACGCTAACCCTAACCCTAAGCATAACCCTTACCGTTTCCCTTACCCTAACCCTAACCCTAACCCTAACCCTAAACCTAAACCTAACCCTTACAGTTTCCCTAACCCTAACCCTAACCCTATCCGTAACACTAAACCTAAGCCTACCTCTAAACCTAACCCTAACCCTAACCCCAACCTAAACCTAGCCCTAGTCCTAGACCTAAACCAATTTCTACCCCAACCAGTAACCCTAACCCTAATGCTAACCCTAACCCTACCCCTACCCCTAACCCTAACCCTACCGCTACCCCTAACCCTACCCCTAACCCTAACCTTAACCCTAACCCTAGCCTTAGCCCTAACCATAACCGTAACCCTAACCCTAACCCTATCCCTAACCTTAACCATAACCCTAATCCTCAACATAGCCCTAGCCCTAGCCCTACCCCTAACCCTAACCCTAACCCTAACCCTACCCCTACCACTACCCCTACCCCTAACCCTACCGCTAACCCTAACCCTACCCCAACGATAACCATAACCATAACCCTAACCCTAAAACCCTAACCCTAATCCTAACCCTAACCCTAACCCTCACCCTAACCCTGGACCTAGCCCTAGCCCTAACCCTAACCCTAACCCTAACACTAGCCATAGACCTAACCCTAACCCTACCCCTACCCCTACACCTAACCCTACCCCTAACCCTAAACCTAAACCTAACCCTAACCCTACCCCTAACACTAATCCTAACCCTAGCCCTAGCCCTAACTCTACCCCTACCCCTAACCCTAACCCTACACCTTACTCTACCCCTACCCCAAACACAACCCCTAACCCCAACCCTAACCCTACCCCGAAACCAAACCCTAACCCTATCCCTAACCCTACCCTAACCCTAAACCTAGCCCTAGCCCTAACTCTACCCCTAACCCTAACCCTAACCCTAACCCTTACTCTACCCCTACCCCTAACACTACCCCTAAACCTACGCCTAAACCTACCCCTAACCCTAACCCTAACCCTAACCCCTAACCCTAACCCTAACGCTAACCCTAACCCAAACCGTACCTCTACCCCTACCCCTAACCCTAACCCTAACCCTAACCCCACCCCTAATCTTACCCCTACCCCTACCCCTACCCCTACCCCTACCCCTAACCCTACACCTAACCGTAAACCTGACCCTAACCCTAACCCTATCCCTAACCCTACCCTAAACCTAACCATAAACCTAACCCTAACCCTAACCCTACCCCTAACGCTAACCCTAACCATAACCCTAACCCTAACCCTACACCGAACCGTAACCCTAAATCTAACCCTAACCCTACTCCTAACGCTAACCCTAACCGTAAACCTAACCGTATTCCTAATCCTAACCCTAACCCTAACCTTAACCCTAACCCTACCCCTAACCCTAACCCTATCCCTAACCCTAACCCTAACCCTACCCCTAACCCTACACCTAACCCTAACCCTACCCCTAACCCTAACCCTAATCCTTACCCTAACCCTAACCTTAACCCTAACCGTAACCCTAACCCTAACCCTAACCCTATTCCTAACACTAACCCTAACCCTAGCCGTAAACCTAACCCTAACCCTAACCTTAACCCTAACAATACCGCTAACCCAACCCTAACCCTAACCCTAACCCTAACCCTAACCCTAACCCTACCCCTACTCCTACCCATACGCCTAACCCCTAACCCTAACGCTAAACCTAACCCTAACCCTAACCCTAACTCTAACCCTGCCGCTAACCCTATCCCCACCCTTATCCCTACCCCTTCCACTAAGCCTAACCCTACACCTAACACTACCCTACCCCTACCCCTAACACTACCCCTAACCCTAACCCTAAAATTAACCCTACCCCAAACCGTAACCCTAACCCTACCCCTACACCTAACCTTACCCCTAACCCTACCCCTACCCCTAACACTAACACTAACCCTAACCCTAACCATAGCCCTAGGCCTACCCCTACCCATAACCCTAACCCTAACCCTAACCCTACCCCTACCACTACCCCTACCCCTAAACCTACCGCTAACCCTAACCCTACCCCTAACGATAACCATAACCATAACCCTAACCCTAAAACCCTAACCCTAATCCTAACCCTAACCTAACCCTCACCCTAACCGTAGACCTAGCCCTAGCCCTAACCCTAACCCTAACCCTAACACTAGCCATAGACCTAACCCTAACCCTACGCCTACCCCTACACCTAACCCTACCCCTAACCCTAAACCTAAACCTAACCCTAACCCTACACCTAACCCTAATCCTAACCATAGCCCTAGCCCTAGCCCTACCCCTACCCCTAACCC
>NC_143531.1:17500-20000 GCF_031878675.1 Megascapheus bottae
CCCTACCCCTAAACCTACCGCTAACCCTACACCTAACCCTAACCCTAACCCTAACCTTACCCTACCCCTACCCCTAACCCTACCCCAAACCCTAACCCTAACCCTACCACTAAACCTAACCCTAACCCAAACCCTTCCTCTACCCCTAACCCTAACCTTAACCCTAACCCTAGCCCTAACGCTAGCCCTACCATAACCCTAAACCTAACCCTAACCCTACCACTAACCATAACCCTAACCCTAACCCTAACCATACCCTAACCCTACCCCTAACCCTAACCCTACCTCTACCCCTAACCCTACCCCTAACCCTAACTCTAACCCTAACGCTAACCATACCCCTAACCCTAACCCTAACTCTAACCCTACCCCTAACCCTAACCTTACCCTACCCCTACCCCTACCCCTACCCCTCACCCTACCCCTACCCCTAACCCTACACCTAACCCTACACCTAACCCTAACCCTAACCCTAACCTTAACTTTAACCCATCCCCTAACCGTAACCCTAACCCTACCCTACACTTAACCCTACTCCTAACCCTACCCCTAACCCTAATGTAACCCTAACCCTAGCCCTAGCCCTAAACCTAACCCTACCCCTACCCCTAACCCTAACCCTAACTCTACCTCTAACAGTACACCTAACCCTAACCCTAACCCTAACCCTAACCCTAGCCGTAGTCCTAACCCTAAACCCTAGCCCTAACCCTAACCCTAACCCTAAACCAAACCTAACCCTAACTCTAAACCTAGCCCTAGCCCTAAACCTAACCCTAACCCTAACCCTACACCTAAACCTAACCCTAACCATACCCCTAACCCTAACCCTAAGGCTAAACCTAACAGTAACCCTACCGCGAACGGTAACTCTAACCCTAACCCTAACCCTACCCATAAGGCTAACCCTAACCCTAATCCTACCCAGAACTGTAACCCTCACCGTAAACCTAACCCTAACACTAACCCTAAACCTGACCCTACCGGTAACCCTAACCCTAACCCTAACCCTACACCTACCCCTAACCCTAACCCTAACCCTAACCATAACCATAACTGAAACCCTAACGCGAACCCTAACCCTATTCCTAACCCTAACCCTATCCCTACCCGTAAACCTAACCCTAACGCTAACCCTAACCCTACACCTAACCATAACCCTAACCATAAACCTAACCCTAACCCTACCCCTAACCGTACACCTAACCCTAACCCTACCCCTAACCCTAACCCTAACGCTAACCTTAACCCTACGGTAACCCTAACCCTAACCCCATTCCTAACGCTAACCCTAACAATACCCGTAAACCTAACCCTAACCCTAACCCTAACAATACCGCTGACCCAACCCTAACCCTAACCCTAACCCTAACCCTAACCCTACACCTAACCCTACCCCCAAACCTAATCCTAACCCTAACCCTAACCCAAGCCCTAGCCCTGAACCTAACCCTAACCCTAATCCTAACGGTAGCCCTAGCCCTAAAACTAAACCTGGCCCTAGCCCTAACCCTAACCCTAACCATAACCCTAACCCTAGCCCTAGCCCTAACCCTAACCCTAACCCTAACCCTACCCCCAACCCTAACCCTAACCCTAACCCTAACCCTACCCCTAACACTACCCCTAACCCTAACCCTAACCCTAACCCTAACACTAACCCTACCCCTAAAAATAACCCTAACCCTAACCCTAACCCTAACCCTAAAACCCTAACCCTAACGCTAACCCAACCCTAACCCTAGCCCTAGCCCTAACCCTAACCCTAACCCTAACCCTAGCCGTAGCCCTAACCCTAACCCTAAGCCTACCCCTACCCCTACCTCCTAGCCCCTAACCCTAACTCTAACCCCAACCCTACCCCTAAACCTAACCCTACACATAACCCTAACCTTAACCCTTACCCTAACCCTAACCCTAAATCCCTAACCCTAAAGCTAACCCTAACCCTACCCCTACCCGTATCCCTAACACTATCCCTAACGCTACACCTAACCCTAACCCTAAACCTAAGCCTAAACCTACCCCTAACTGCAACCCTAACCCTAACCCTAAACCTACCCGTAACGATAACCCTAAGCCTAACCCTAACCCTAAACCTACCCCTACCCCTAACCCTAACCCTAAGCCTAACCCTAACCGTAACCCTAACCCTAACCCTAACAATACCGCTAATCCAATTCTAACGCTAACCCTAAACCTACCCCTAACCCTACCCCTAACCCTACCCCTAGCCCTACCCCTACCCTACTCCTACCCCTAACCCTACCCCAAACACTAACCCTAACCCTAACCCTAACCCTAATCCTAACCCTAACCTTACCCCTATACCCCTAACCCTAATCCTAACCCTAAACCTAACCATAACACTAGCCCTATCCCTAACCCTAACCCTAACCCAAACCCTAGCACTAATGCTATCCCTAACCCTAACCCTAAACCTAGCCCTAGCCCTAGCCCTAACCCTAACCCTAACCCTAACCCTAGCCCTAGCCCTAAC
>NC_143531.1:1792367-1794867 GCF_031878675.1 Megascapheus bottae
TTTGTGCTCTTAGAGATTCCCTTCTTGAATACTTGCTTGTTAAACATGCCATTTGAAATATGATGTAAAAATCAATGCTAATAAAATCTTTAGAAAATGACTTGAAGTCATTCTAATATTTTCCTCTATATGTGTGTGTGTGTGTGTGTGTGTGAGTGTGTGTGTGTGTGTTTTAAAAAGCAGATCATAGGCGGGCTGTCTGTAAAAAAAAAGCAAATCATATTTAAAGACCCTATTAGACACTTAAATATAATGAATTTTCCAATTTCATTTTAAATAAAATTATTGTAACACTCAAAGACATATCAACAATATAAACCGTAGAAAATATTAGCAATTATCAATGTGTTTGCTCAAATTCCTTTAAATGTCCTGATATCTTTATCATTGCATTTGGAAGCCAATGAAAAAAAATTGTAAAACAGTAAAATGGAAAACAAGTAATTTCTTCAAAGAAATTACTTGTTTCATACAAAAGAAAAGTAGTTTACAATTGAGCAATTTTGTTGCAAATGTAAGACTTAGAACTTTAAAGGAAAATGTTCCTTGTTACTCAAAATACACCACAAAAATACATTTTATTGATGTGTGAAATGAAGGAAAAATTTGTAAAGTAGTTTGATGTGAATTACTTCCATATATAATCATGTAAGGGAAAAATGTGCAATTTGACTTGTACTTCCTCTAACATATTAGATACTATAGGAAGCATATAAATCATTTAGTATATGAAAAACCCAAGCTGGAGGCCTGGCCCAAGTGGTAGAATGCCACCTGAGCAAGTGTGAAACCTTGAGTTCAAATCCCAGTACCAACAAAAACAAACAACAACAAAAGCAACAGCGACTTTTTCATCAGTCATTTATTCATTTTCTGCAGTCTTCATTTTTTGAGTAAACACATTTCTTTTTGTACTGAATTTCATTGGAGCCCTTCCTGTATCTTTATTTAGAGTGCTAGATAGTTCCAGTAATACTTTCACTAATGTCTTAAAACATATTTTTTTCTTTTTTCATTTTGAAATGATTTATTTTATATAGAATTTATTTTCCATTCAGTATTGCATAATCCTACATTGGTATAAAATTCACTCGAAAGTACCAATTTAACTAAGAATGGCTATTTTTTTTTTTTTTTTTTGCCAGTCCTAGGCTTGAGCTCAGGGCCTGAGCACTGTCCTTGGACTTTCTCAAGGCTAGAGCTCTACCACTTGAGCCTCAGCACCACTTCTGGCTTTTTTCTATGTATGTACCAAGGAATTGAACCTGGGTCTTTGTGCATGCTAAGCAAACACTCTACCACTAGGCCAAACTCCTGGCCCGAAAATGGCTAATTTTAATAGTCTAATTTCTATTTGATGAAGATACTTTATTTTTCAGTTCTTCTTTAAAATAAGGTGTATTTTCTCCCAAGTATAAAGCAGAGAGCCAGGCCAGGAGTGTGACCTAGTAATGGGGTGCATGCTCCATCCCACATACACAGAACAGCCAGAAATGGTATTGTGTGGCTCAAGTGATAGGATGCTAACCTTGAGCAAAGGAAGCTCAGGGACAGTGTCTTGAGTTCGAGTCCTAGGACTGGCCAAAGAAAGAAGCAGAGAGCCAGGCACTCGGGCTTTGGAGGCAGCGTGTGATCCCAGCTGTTCATGAGGCTGTTGTGATCTAAGGATTGAAAGACAAAGTGATCCTGGGTAGGATCTTACCTTCAATTAAGCACCAAAAAGCCGGAAGTCGATGTATGGTTCAAGTGGTAGAGCACTAGCCTTGAGTGAAAAGCTAAAGGATAGTGCCTAGGCCCTAAATTCAAGCCCCAGGACAGCACCAAACACACAGACACACAGACACAGACACACACACACACACACACACACACCCCAAAACACTGCTCTAGCTGAAAATGACTAATTTTAATACTCTAGCTTCACTTTCATTCAATGAAAACAATATATCATAAATTTAAGAGTTCTGCTTTAAAAAATGGTAGTGATTAAAGATGACCAACGCAAATACTCCATTCCTAACCAAGTGAGGACAGCCAGCTGTTGGTGGCTCATGCCTGTAATCCTAGCTGCTGAGAGGGCTGAGATCTGAATAACACAGCCTATTACCAACCCTGGAAGGAAAATCCATCAGACCCTTACCTTATCTTCACTTAATCACACAAAATAAGCCAGGAGTGGAAAACTGAAGGAGAGACCCTTGGCCTTGAGTTCAAATCCTAGTAAAGGCACAAAAGAAGCAAGAGGAGGAGGAGGAAGAGGAGGAGGAGGAGGAAGAGAGCTTTTTTTTTTTTTTTTTTTTTTTTTTGCCAGTCCTGGGCTTGAGCTCAGGGCCTGAGCACTGTCCTTGGACTTTCTCAAGGCTAGAGCTCTACCACTTGAGCCTCAGCACCACTTCCGGCTTTTTTCTATGTATGTGGTACCAAGGAATCGAACCCGGGCCTTCGGGCATGCTAGGCAAGCACTTTAACCACTAGGCCAAACTCCCGGCCAGAGGGAGAG
>NC_143531.1:1969867-2077367 GCF_031878675.1 Megascapheus bottae
GTGTGTGTGTGTGTGTGTGTGTGTATGTAGCAATCAACCCAGATGCTAGACTACTGAGATGCCTCCTTGCCCTGCCTTCCTGCCCAGAAGAAAGAACTGAAATGGACATAAAAGAAAGACATGCAAGCTCTACAGTGGCCCATTGCTTTCCAAGGCCCTTTCTTGCTCTCTTGCCCAGAGAGACCTGTTCTCCTTCTTGTCTGAAAAGCAGGCAGACAGAACCACGCAGTCCAAAGCAAACCCGAGGCAGGCCTCCCAGCCCAAAGGCCTAGTTGGGGTTTGTAGTAATCCACCAGTGGTCAAGAGGCTTTTCATTTCTTCTTTGGATCCTTATGTTTACTTTCAAATAACTCTCACTTTTCTCTTCACTTTTTCCCCCCAGTCCTGGCCTTGAACTCAGAACCTGATCACCATCCTTGAGCTTTCTTTCTTTTTTTTTTTTTTTTTTGCCAGTCCTGTGCTTTAGCTCAGGGCCTGAGCACTGTCCTTGGACTTTCTCAAGGCTAGAGCTCTACCACTTAATCCTCAGCACCACTTCCGGCTTTTTTCTATATGTGGTACCAAGGAATCGTACCTGGGTCTTCATGCATGCTAGGCAAGCACTTTAACCACTAGGCCCGATCATCCTTGAGCTTTCTAAAAGCTAGCACTCTACCACTTGAGCCACAGTACCACTTCCAGCTTTTTCTGTGTATGTGATACCAAGCAATCCATCTTAGGACCACGAGTATGCTAGGGAAACACTCTACCACTAGGCCACACTCCCAGCCCCTTCCCACACATTTTTATCCTCTAGTTTCAGATGTATTTGTTTAGGTTCGGTTGATGGACTAACACAAAAGCTGTACTGCGCTGCCTCCCCAATCCTGGTCCAAATCCATCACTTTGATTAGGAAACCACAAGCCTTTTGAAGCATTTAACATCTTTCTTTCCCTGGAACTCAGAGCCGTCTGCTGGAGAGAGCTGCTGTGATTTCTAAGTATTGCAATGGAGATGACCAGTTGACACTGAGTCAGAAAGACATTCTCTTTCCATTTAATTAGCAATCGCTCTGGAGATTGCTGCCTTGATCTTTATGTTGAAAATGCACCGAGTGAGCCCATGCAATGCCAAGTGTGATGTCAGAAGCTCTTATTATTCTAATTGTGTTGTGAGTGATGAGCAGAACTACTTGTAAATTCTCAAGGAGGAAACCTACTCTCCTCTGTAAATACAAGCCCTTCCAAAGGGAAAGACTGTAATCTCCTGCCTGTCAGTCAGGGTAGATGACTCTGCATCACAACCTTGTCTCTATGGGAAAATAGGGTAGGTACCATTGGAAGGAGTAGTGCCACCGAAACAGAGGAGGGCTGACAGAATGATGACAGGGGATGACTACGGGTTGTAGTTGGTTGGCATATATGCAGAATAAACAAACCTGTTGAAAGCCAAGTGCTAGTGGCTTATGCCTATGATCCTAGCTGATCAGGAGAATGAGATGTGAGTAGCCTGGTTTGAAGCCAGCTTCGGACAGAAAAGTCTGTGAGACTCTTTATCTACAAGGCTAGAAGTGAAGGTGGCTAAAGCACACACACAAAAAAAAACCCAGCCTGGAGTGGAAAAAAAAAATCAAACAAGAGTGGTAGGGCGCTGAATCAGGAAAGAGGGAAAGAAAGAAGGAGGAAGGAAAGAAGGGAGGGAGGGAGGGATTGAAAGAGAAAGAAAAAAAAGGCAAAGGAAGAAAAGAAAGTAAAGACAAAGCAAAGCAAGGAAAGGAAAAGATAGAGGAGAACTGAAAAATAAACCTGTTAATGTTTCGGAAGGTTCAGTGGGAATCGGGGGTGTGCTTGCTTCGCAGTATTACGGTGAAGCCTGCCCTTCTGCAACTGATGTATACGAAGGAAGCAATCACCCCTCCTATCCAGAAACGGAGAGAACATTGGACAACTGTTAACACATCTGCTGTGTTCCAGAAACACTGGGCAGGGAAGTGACAATGCAGGGGAGAAGGGATTAAGATTCTTGCTCTCAAGAAGTTCATGTAATGCTGGAGACAGTAAAATAAATAGCTTTAATATAGGGACTGGGAGTTTGGCCTAGTGGTAGAGTGCTTGCCTACCATTCATGAAGACTTGGATTCGATTCCTTGGTACCACATATATAGAAAAAAGCCAGAAGTGGTGCTGTGGCTTCAGTGGTAGAGCTCTGGCCTTGAGAAAGTCCAAAGACAGTGATCAGGCTCTGAGCTCAAGCCCAGAACTGGCAAAAAAAAAAAATAGGTTTAAAAATAGCTTTAATATGAGATTCTTATTCAATTATAGATATAAAAGCAGACTCAACCTTTGTAAATAAACAATTGTGATCTAATTAGATGTTCATTTCTTTTATGCATATAGGAACAGAACAGACTTCTCTCCCTGAGAAAAAGCTGAAACATTTCCACTGACATGCTAAATACATTGCGAGTAGGAAATGAAAAAATCTGGCATCGTAGGCTCTGGGGATCACGGAAGCATGCATTGTTGAAGGAAGTGCTACCTGCTAACCAGGAAATAGCATAAGACACCCGCCAGGGGATCCTTGGAGCCTGGGACAATTTCAGGGTTACCAAAGGCCTGTGGAAAAGCCATGTGAATTTTCTCATTCTGTATAGCAGCTGCATTTGTCTGTTTCCCTGGAGAGCGGAGCTGCCTTCCCAGCTTGCCAAATTTTTGTCTTCAGATTTCCTCTCTTCATTCCATTGCCCTTCGGTAGATGACTGTTGGCTGGAGTTAGTTTTCCTATTCAGTGGCAGGTTTTGTTTTTTCCTACTATCTTTGCTGAGGGATGTGCCAATTATAGGTTCTGCTATTTCTTAATTAAATTCCTAATCTCTATATGTGTACAACAGAAAGCCTTTAGTTCTAGGGCTCTGAGAAGAAAGAATGTAAGAGCAGCAAATAATGCACAGAATGAAACCATTCATAATTGTTTTTAAAAAAATGGGAAAGAAAGCAGCTGCGTGCTTCCATTTATTTCTGCTATCTGCAGAATTTCTCATGGAAGGCTAGAATAATCATTGTACTCAGCAGCTTGAGAAATGCAAACTTATATAATTCACACACTCCAACCCAATTGCAAAACAGCAGGAAGTTTGAGCCATGATTGGGGAAGGGAAGATGGAAACTGAGGAAATGAAGAGCTCACACACCGTGCCTATAGAATCTTTGAGATGTACAGGTAAACGTCCATCGCTTACCTGTAAGCTTACAGGTAAACGTCACACTGAAAAAAAAAATTTTTGTCAGTCATGGGACTTGAACTCTGGGCCTGGGCACTCTCTTCCGCTCCAGGCTACCACTCTATCCATTAAGCCACCGTGCCACTTCTGGTGTCTTATGGTTAATTGAAAATAAGAGTCTCGAGGACTTTAGAGCTCCCACTGGCTTTGAACCATGATCCTCAGATCTCAGCTTCCTGAGTAGCTAGGATGATAAGCGTGAGCCACTGGTGACTATCCTCACACTAAAGATTTTATTAGCCCAACTTCATAGACAAGAAACAAAAGCACTCGGCGTGGTCCAGCTCATTCAGCCACTAGGCAAGCGACAGTGAAGAACTTCAAGTTCCCCTGGGTCATGATGTTGAGTTTTCCCACACCATCTGTGACCCACCAGATGGCAGCCACAGCTGGAGCCAACATGTGAATATTCTTGTATCATGGCTCTTTCCTTCCATAAATGCAATCTGATATTTCCATTTTGTCTATTAATGTCAGGCCTGTTTCTACTGAGACGCTCTTGTTTGTCTTAGCAGGAAGAGTTTTCTAGGGTCTCTTAATCACTGAGTGCCAAACTTGAAGATAATAAAATTGTGATCGAATTAGATGTTCATTTCTTTTATGCATGTAGGAACAGAGTAGATTTCTCCCCCTGAGAAAAAGCTGAAACATATGATTGATTTTTTTTTGCTGTATTTTCCTTTTATGGCTTAGATTCAGTTGGCTGATATCAGAAATCTCTTCTGTTTACCCAAGCTACAAATGTAAAGGTTCTATATTTAGTTTATTCAGATATTGCATCTACCAATGCTATTGCTCACACCTATAATCCTAGCTACTAAGAAGGCTGAGCTCTGAGGACTATGGCTCAAATCCAGCTCAGGTAGGCAGAGCTAATAGACACTTATTTTCCGTTAAACACCAAAAAGCTAGAAGTGAAGGTGTGAATCAAGCAGTAGAGTCATGCAAAAACAGAAGGTCCTGAGTTCAAGCCCTAGAATGGGCACAAAACAAACAAAAATAATGCACCTACTACTAGATACTTAACTGTATATTTTATTTTGGTAATTCTGCCTTTTTATCCATTAACTGCATCCATCCCTACAGAGACTCATCTTATTTTTAGTTACATTACTAGATAGTACTTACCATATACAAAGAACTATTCTGCACACTAAAGTTGGTCAAAATTCAGGCATCAACTGACCATCTGATAGGTAGGCCAGGGCATTTATTTGTCCATTGATTCATTCATTAATTCCACAAATATTTATTGAGCATCTGGGACATAATAAATCTTGCACTAGATAATTGTGGATCCTGTAACTGGGTGGAGAGTTATTGCACTGCTTCTAGCATAAGAACTGGGTTATAAGGAACTCTGGAGGAAGAGCACGTGCTCTGGGGATGGGAAAACCATCCTGAAACAGATTTAAGTGACTGACAAGTGACAGGTGAGCAGGAGTTATTTAGACAGGGGAGAAGAGTTGCATGAAGAAACATCAAGGCCTTAAAGAGAGAAGGCCTATTGCATTTGGTGGTTCAAAGTTTAATAAAGCTGTTGGTGGAGGGTAAAAGAGATGTCGCCAGAAGTCAGAAATAAGAGGGGGTGGTAATCGCTCAGTCCCTTACTTTTCACTCAGCATCTCTGGAACTTGAGATCCATAGTTGAAACCATGACCAGGAATCCCACAAAAATAAGTCTTATGGGATGGATGTTTTAGAAAGGATTTATTATAGAATAAAAGGATAGAGCTAGGGAGGAATATTTCATGGAAGTGAAGGCTCAAATTGGTGATTCTCATCTGGGGGTCTTTATTCTCTGAGCTAGTGGGGTGCGGGGGTTCACATCGTCATTGATGTAACAGCTACTACTCACCACAAACACCAATTTCACACCCAAACACAGAGGCAATAAGTGACTTTCAGGATTTCCACTAACGGGCTTGCCTTCCGGATTTCTGTCTCTATGAATTTGTGAAGAATTTGCAGTTTCCTCATGTCTCAAAAGAGAAGACAGATACCAACATGTGTCAGTATGCTTCCATAATCTTATAACTGAGCACCCAGAAGAATGTGATGGGTATAAAGTTTGCTGGTACCTGTGCTTGTTTGGTTTTTACTTCTGAGCCTGGCCCTTTAAATGTTTGTCATGTTTTACTTCCTTGTCCTCTGTCTATTGTGCTGCATAGGGACTAGTGACAAACAGAATAAAACTGCTTTTTGTTCCTGTAAAATAGCTCTTACTTTAATAAACTATTTTGTTATTACCCAATGACTTTATATCTGGTTTGTTATAAATAGCACTTGCAATAATTACTTCTAGTAAGGGTAACATCAAGGATTTCATCATGAAAGTCCCAGAGGGCAAACCTACTTCTGAGTTTTTGTATATTTACATCATGTACGCCCTGAATCTCCTCCTCTTTTCAGTTTAAGTCTTCTTGACAAAGTAAGGCCAGTGTTAAACAACCAGAACAATTGTGACTCTGTGTGTGTGTGTGTGTGTGTGTGTGTGTGTGTTGAGTGAAGGAAAGCTGAACAGAGAGAAAAGTTCAGCAAGTTTATTAAAGACTTCAGTGTTCCTTGACACTTGTTTTGGGAATGTATTTTTGTGACAGCCCAAACTAAACAGAATTGATCAGGAACAAGAGAGATCTAAAACAAAGAGGGATAAACAAATGAACAATAAAAACAGATCCTAGATCTCATGGGTAGGGTGCATCAGAAATGAACTGGAAAGCAAAGGTTATGAAATAAGGACACTGGACCTGAGTTCCTAGAGACAGGGATGGGAACTTGGACAACAGGATAATGGACCTGCCAGTCTTGGGCCATGAACTCCTGAGATTTCTCAGTCCTTTGTGGCCCTGATCTTGATTATAACACTATTTAGGCCCCAACCAGCTCAAGGAGGGAGGAAGGGAGGGAGGGGCATCTTTCCTGTCTGCTGATTCTCGTCAGGCCACCATGGCATCCCACTTCGGCTCTCCATTGGCGCTGATCTGATTTGCTTCCCTGACAAATCACCTTCATGTTCATGAGGGCCACATAAAGGGGTAACACAATATCTGAATCCACCCTTTAAAATTACTTTTGGTTTTGGCTGGGTGTGGGTGGCTGGCTCGCAACTTTGATCCTAGCTACTCAGGAGGCTGAGATCTGTGGATCTCTGTACCCTGTATAGCAAATTCCATGACATGAGAGCTTTACCTCCAATTAATCCCCCAAAAAAGCCAGCAGTGGAGCTGTGGCTCATGTGAATACAAAAGTTCATGGACAGCACCCAGACCCTGATTTCAAGCCTCCTAGACCAGTACCAAAAATATATGTACATGTATGTATATCTTTAGTTTGCAACACTCCATTTTCCATTGAAACAGGTTCCCTTTGTGTGATACACTTTTGAGGTTTTCAAGTTTATTATTACAAACTTATTTGATGGGTACAAAGTGATATGCTGTTGAAATAAGGTCTAAGTTGCAATGTCTTGTTTTCACAGCCATCTTGGTGTCTTGCTGAGTGCTGGGGGCTTTTCACCTGGCTTGGAGGAGTCTAGAGGTGAGAGAGGTGGTTCTTTGGAATTGCAGATATCATGCTGACTGTTCCCCTATATCAATAGTTTTGCTTGCATCTAAATATTTCCCTATGTGGTTTGCTTTGCTTGTCTCTGAGTATTTCCTTAGATGGTTTACTTTGCTCTCCCCTAAGTATCTCCCCATCTAGTCTCCTTTTTGGGTTGGGTCCCAATCCAAATATGTGTTGGGTTTTTTTTTTCTTTTTCTTTTTTTGCCAATCCTAGGGCTGAGCACTATCTTTTGGGCTTTTTCCTCAAAGCAGCATGCATGCTAGGCAAGAGCTTTGTGCATGCTACATTCTGGGCCATAGGTATTTGAGACAGGAGTCCATCTACATTCTCCAGCTTTTTAATAAAGACTCTCAATTCACCTCTTAAAATGTGGTATCTCTGGCCGGGAGTTTGGCCTAGTGGTTAAAGTGCTTGCCTAGCATGCATGAAGACCCGGGTTCGATTCCTCGGTACCACATACATAGAAAAAAAAGCCAGAAGTGGTGCTGAGGCTCAAGTGGTAGAGCTCTAGCCTTGAGAAAATCCAAGGACAGTGCTCAGGCCCTGAGCTCAAGCCCAGGACTGGCAAAAAAAAAATGTGGTATCTCTGATTCTCATTATTAAAATGAATGAGTCATGACAAGTGATTAAAAGCAATGAGTTCTGATAGCTAGTGGAATTACACAGTTGTGAAAATTGTTGCCATTTGGATTCTGTTCCTTCCATAAGGAATATTACATATGGTGGCTCACACTTATAATCCTTGCTAGTCAGAAGGCTGAGAACTGAGGATCAAGATTCAAAGGCAGCCCAGGAATACATATCTGAGATTCTAAAATTAAGCAGCACAAAGCAGGATTGTGGTTTAAGCAGTAGAGCAGCAACCTTGAGACAAAAAGCTAAGTGAGAGATAGCTTAATCCTGAGTTCAAGTCCCATTACTGGCACAAAAAAACAAACAAACATAAAAAATATCCAAGTATATGTGACATTTCCTTGAAAACAATTTTCCTTGCATACAGGTAAGTTTTAACTCCTTTCAACCTCTGACTATGTTAAAAAAAAAAAAAAAGAAAGAAATCACAATAAGGCATTATAAGTGTAGACCAGGGGAAAGGAAACAGAAGAGAGAACTTGTTTCTGGGGATCCTCCAGGACCAAGAGCGAGGAGTGTCTGCTGAATGGCTGGTAGAAGCCTTCCTATTGGAGGTTGTCACAATGTCAAAACCAGACCCCAGCTCTGCCCTAGAAAAGCAGCGTGTGTCTTGGGTTGTACAGCACTACTGTTAGAAAAATGGAAGAGAAAGGTGGAACAGGCCAGACTCTACAACTCCACAAGTGAGAACTGTTTATTGAGGCTTAATGTGGGGCAACAATCCTTCCTGTGGAATCAGAGGTTGTGTGAGGCCGTGGATTTGAGGTTGGGCTTATATAGGTCTTAATGAGGAAACAGAAAATGAAAAACGGGCTATTCAAGGGTGATTGCCCAGAATGAAATGCTTCCCTTGGGTATGAGGGGCTTTCAACTAAGCCAAGATTGGAATGACCAGACTGAGATCAAGCATTTGAGCACACAGCTGATTCTTTGCTTGACCTGGGGGAATAAGGCAGGATAAATTCAGACTTGTTCATTTCCTTTCCAATTTAATATTTATTTGCAATTTTGAAAGCCTTGGGAGCTAGTTTGTTATCGGTTTTGTTGTTGTTGTCAGTGGTATGGCTTGAACGTTGGCACTTTGAGCACCAGCTCCACTTCCAGATTTCTGGTGGTTAATTGGAGCTAAGAGTCTCGTGGACTTCCTGCACAGGACTTTGAACCAAGATCCTTATATCTCAGCCTCCTGAGTTGCTAGGATTATGGCAGTGAATGACGAGCACCCGCCTTTGTTATGTTTTTATTTATCTTCAGTCAAACTATACGTAACTTTTAGTACATCTTTTCATTGTAAATGAAAGCTGATTTTTTTACATAAATTATTAAAGGTATAAAATTACCTGAAATAAGGAGACAGTCATTCTGGTGCCTTGCTGGGTGGAGGGGGCTTTCCACCCAGCTCTGAAAAGTCTAGAGGTGAGAAAGGCCAATCATTGAATTGTAGATGTTGTGCTGTTTAGCTTTAGGAGAGCTTCTGCTACTACAGAGAATGCTCAATTTGATTATCTCCCTAAATGGTTTGAGTTGCTTGCTTTTGAGTATCTCTATATGCAAAAATGGAGGTCTATCCCACTCCCCAGTATGGAAGTTTAAGCTGACCCCTGAGCTGCTTCCCTAAATGGAAAGTTCTTCTAGTATTGAGCATTTCCCTACATGGTCTGCTTCTACTGGATTTCGATCACCACCCCAAACATGTGATTTCTGTATTGAAAAGCTTGGTTCAGGGGCTGGGAACAGGGCACAAAGCCCTAGCATGCACAAAGCCCTGTGTTAGTTTCCTCAGTACTACATACACATAAAAATCCAGAAGTGGTGCTGTGGCCCAAGTGGTAGAATGCTAGCCTTGAGAATGCTCAAGGACAGTGCTCAAGCTCTGAGTTCAAGCCCCAAGACTGGCAAAAAAAAGAAAGAAAAAAAAAGAAGCTTGATTTAGGCTCAATTCTGGGCTTCAGGTCATTGAGACAGGAGTCTATCTGTAGTCACCAGCTATCCAATAAAGACACCCACATTTGACCTCTCAAAACATGGTTTCTCTGTTTTCTCATACAACAGTCCAACTGGCCACTCCATCAGCTGAAATTTTGCTTTGAGAAAACCTTTTTGTTTTCTTCACAAGACTACATGAAGGTCTGACACCAATGACTCATGTCTATAATTATAGCTACTCAGGTGGCTGATATCTGAAGATCATGGTTCAAAGTCAGCCTGGGCAGGAAAGTCTATGACAATGTTTTTCAAGTTTAACACCAAAAAGCCAGAAGTAGCTGTAGCTCAAGTGGTAGAGCACCAGCCTTGAGCAAAAAAATGTTCGGGGACAGCAACACCTGGCCCTGAATTTAAGCCCCAGGGATAGTAAAAGAAAATGAAATAAGTTTTGAAAATATGGAAAAGACAGAAAGAGAGGGATATATATATATATACATATATATATATATAGAGAGAGAGAGAGAGAGACAGAGAGAGAGACAGAGAGACAGAGAATATCATATTTTCCCTTTATTTTCTGAAAGAGACTGTGGCAGTGGAAGAAAAAGGAGATAAAGATGTATTTGAAGTACTCTCAGACTGCTTCTGTGACTTCATTCCAGTCCTAAATCTAGGCCAAAACTTTAGTCTCTTTCAGCCTTTTGATCAACTCAGAACTTAATCCTTTCTATTTTAGCTGCATTTGCTTCAGGATAAACTATTGAATTACAAAGGACAACTCATTCCTCTCTAAACCTGAGTGAATTTGATTTTTTTTTCTCAGTCCTGGGCTTGAGCTCAGGGCCTGACCACTGTCCTTGAACTTTCTCAAGGCTAGAGCTCTACCACTTGAGCCTCAGCACCACTTCTGGCTTTTTTCTATGTATATGGTACCGAGGAATCAAACCCCAGTCTTTGTGCATGCTAGGTACTCTACCACTAGGCCAAACTCCTGGCCCTGAATTTGATTTTTTTTTCCTCCTATTATTTTTAATTTCAGAAGATCCTTGTATCAAAATATCTTTTTTGAATTTGTGAGTAAATAAAAAACATATCACATTAAGTTGATAAGTGATATCCATTGTGCATGTTAATTAGCTTCTTGAGCATTTCCAACTTGTATTTCCAGATCAAAACATCACATTCTATCCCATGCATACATAGAATTATCTGAGAATAATTTTAAAGTGATATGGAGATAAGGAAAAACTATATGAACAGAACTATTAATAGAAGTCCAGAGTAAAAACACTGTTATCTTTCTTCCAAGAACTTCATGTTTCCCATTGAAGAAATAAGTCCAGAAACACTTTCCCGACAAAATGTATTGCCCTTTTCCTGACTATTTCCACCAGTGTTAAACAAAGGGCACTTAGAAAGGAAATGGCGTCAATAATGCATTGATAAAAATCAAAACCCATGGGAGGAAATACAAAAGGGCTCACCAGTTTCTGTTTCACAATCAGTCCCTGGATAAGACCAATTCTTAAACTAAAACATCATCCTCTCATGTCTCTAATACCAACTTGAGTTTGTGACGAATGCATATCTGCATCACTTTTTTAACCAAAGACAACTGGAAATGCCCCCCCCTCAAAATGTTTTCAAAAACCTAATCATTGG
The DNA here is from genome assembly GCF_031878675.1 of Megascapheus bottae. Lineage (NCBI taxonomy): Eukaryota > Metazoa > Chordata > Mammalia > Rodentia > Geomyidae > Megascapheus > Megascapheus bottae. The sequence continues at coordinate 1,980,917 of NC_143531.1, forward strand.
ATTAATGCTCAAAATTGGAAGGGTCAGTTGAATTTTTATCACCCCTTTTCATTCTGTGAAGGTCTTATTTAGCAGTTACAGATGAATTCAGAAGCCAGACCTGGTAACTCACACCTGGAATCCCAGCTCCTCAGGAGGCTGAGGTCTGAGGATCACTATCTAAAGCCAGCCTGTACAGGAAAGGCTGGGAGATTATGATCTCCAATTAATTGAAGAAAAAAAAAACTAGAGCTGTGGCTCAAAGTGGTAGAGCACTACCTTCAAGCAGTAAAATTCAGGAACAGTGGGAAGGCCTTAAGTTCAAGCTCCAGGATTGGCAATAAATAAATAAATAAGTAGCTATGAAAATGTACTAGTTCCCATTTGACAGGAAAGTGCCAGAGGGCTATGGAATGGAACAGGAATAAAACAGCAGAGATCTAGAGCTTCTTCTTCTTCCTCCTCCTCCTCCTCCTCCTCCTCCTTCTTCTTCTTCTTCTTCTGCATTTCATTTTAGTATATATTAGTTTTTATGCCAGTTGATTGTTTTAAAAAATCTGGACCAATGGAGAAAACAGAGAAAAGAAGCACTTTTCCTGAAAGAGGATTTGGGAAAGGTTTGTGTAAATAGTGGGGAGATGTATACACTGGGATAATGTTTGTTTTGTTTTTACTTTTGGTCAGTACTGGGGCTTGAACTCAGGGCCTGGGCACTGTCTTTGGGTTTTCTCATGGCAAGTGCTCTACTGCTCGACCCCCTGCACCACTTCTAGCTTTTTCTATATATGTGGTACCAAGGAATTGAACCCAGGGCTTCATGTATGCTAGGTAAGCACTCTAATTCTAGGCCATACTCCTGGCCCTGAGATGACTTTTTAGAACCTGGAACAGAGAACGTCAAACTTTTGGAAATCCAGGCCAAGTGAGCTCTGAAACTAATCAGAAGATCAGAAGAAAATTCCTCCTCCTCCTCCTCCTCCTCCTCCTCCTCCTCCTCCTCCTCCTCCTCCTCCTCCTTCTTCTCCTTCTTCTTCTTTTGTCATTTGTGTGGCTTGAAGTCAGGGTCTAGGTACTGTCTCTGGGCCTCTTTGTGTTCAAGGCTAGCACTCTACCGCTTGACATAAACATCTCCCAGGATTTTTCTGCCCCAGCTGTCTTCAAACCTTGATCCTCAGATCTCAGCCTCCTCAGAAGCTAGGATGACTTTTGTGAGCCCCTGGCACTTGGCCCCTGGCACTTAGCCCAAAGGAAGTCTTGTGATTGGCAGTTTGATCTCCCTCACACTTCCTGCGAAGGCTCTTCTGGTCCTAGCTACTGAAATTCCAGCTCCGGACTCCATAAGAAGACCATGAGGACGTTGAATGTAGGATAAGCTACCCCCTCCTTGATAAGTTAGAGCAGAATTTAAGTTTATACTTTATGACTGATAAGAATTGGAGCACATTAGAATGTTTTACTTCTCTGAAATCTATCAGCACCAGAAGTTTATATCCAAGTAACAAGGATCAATGTTTAAAATCTTATGTGTGGTTTAGGGAACGGGGGAAAACAAGATGAGGGGTGGGGGAGGGGAGAAGGGAAATGGGGACCATGACATGTGAAAGGGTATCAATGTGTGGGAATTAAGGCACCATTTATCTGGCAAATATCATGTAACCCTTCTATTAATTACAATAAAAATATATTAAAAAAATCTTATGTGTGGTATCAGAACTATGTTCAAGTGGTTGAGTGCCAGCCTTGAGCAAAAAAGCCCAGCAAGAGCTCAAACCCCAGACCTGACAAAACATAAAATACAGTGTTATATGCTACATTTTAAAATTTTATGTCTTATTAAATATATGCCTATCTATTTCATCTCTATTAGTTATTAATGCATAATATATTTATATAATAGTATAAATATAACATTATAAATATATGTGTTATATATTAAATATATTTCTTATTTTATATATAGTATAAACATATTGGGTAACTGGGAAGGAAATAGAAATAATTAAAACATTAAGGCTGTTCATGGAATAGCACTCAACACTGGGTTTGGAATGTGGCTTAATGGCAGAGTGCTTGCCTAGCATGCATGAAGCCCTGGATTCAATTCCTCAGTACCACATAAACAGAAGCTGGAAGTGGTGCTGTGGCTCAAGTAGTAGAGTGCTAGCCTTGGGCAAAAGCTCAGAGAGAGTGCTCAGGCCCTAAATTCAAGCCCAGAAATGGGGGAGAAAAAGAATGGCTCTCAGGACCCCCTTCTATCCAGGGAATCCTCAGAGGTGGCTTTAGTGTAAGAACCTCCCTATCCCCATTTCTGGAGGATGAGCAGAAATCTAGTTCAATACCCTTGGAGTCAAACAATGTCTGAATCTCACATTTGGTCATTTCAAGTAATGCAGCAAGCAGTTAGCTAAAATCCAGGCTTTATCTCAGGACTTTTAAAGGATTATTCAGTAAACCAAGTGTCCACAACCTTCTGCACAAATCCCATTTTCTCAGGATCTCTTACCAATACTATTACCTCGCTTCCCCTCCCAGTGCTTGGTGTTGAAATCCAGTTACTAGCCTTGAGACATGGCTCTGTGATGGCATGTGGTCCCATGAGAGTACTCAAAGCATCAAACCACAGAAAGGTGGGACTTATCTAAAGTTCAAGTCTATGATAGACATTTGGTTTATTAATTGAGATATTAGCCTTATTTTTCTCTCCTTTAGCAAGATAAATAACCAGAGATGAGAGAGGGACCAAAGCCAAACATATGTATTGTCATTACGTAAGAGGAAAATCCCACAGACTTTTCCTGCCTGGGTTGGCTTTCACCTATGATCCTCCGTCTCAGCTTCCTGAGTAGCTAGGATTACAGGTGTGAGCCAAAATGGACACCCAGATCAGATGGCAAAACTCCACCTCCACCAAATTTTAAATTTTGCTTGGGTTTTTTGGTTGCTAGGCTGAAAGGAAATCTAATGGAATTACCAGATAAAGAACAACCACATGGATATTCTTCATCTTAGCAAGCTTAATGAAAAGAAATGCAGACAATTCCACCAAACTTTTATTTTCCCTAACTGGATTTACTTAGAAATAAACATGCAGTGTAGGAAGAAAAGAATACGGTCTTGTCAGACAGGCAACGTGTTTGTTTTGTTTCCAGTCAACAGGATTGAGTTCAGGTGTTGTACAGTTTAAGGTTTATGCAATTAAGTGTCTTAGAGAAAAATGATATGATATTACAAATAGGAAATTAGCTCTATGTGAAATAATTAAAGGCCATTCTCACCAGATCTCATTAAGAATTTTGAGGGCATCATCAGCCTTTTTAAACTTTTTTTTTTAACTATCGGGAGCTGAGTGGGGGATAAAATGGGTATTAGGGACCACTATCCCTTCCTTTGACTCAAGGTCCAGATTAGTAAAACACTGTAGCATCACCAAGAGGCAAGTGAGAAATTCTGCCAGGTTTGCAATGGGTGTCTGGGTAACTTCCTTCAGTTTACCATAGTTGGCCATGCCTTCTGGAGTGTGGCCACAGGTAGGTTAAGATCCTATTTCTTTTTTTTCTTTCTTTCTTTTTTTATTTTTGGTGGTTGTAGGGCTTGAACTCTGGGCCTGGGCATTGTCCCTGAGCTCTGCATCTCAAGGCTACTGTCCTACCCCCTAAAACCACAGCCCTACTTCAAATTCTCTAGGGATTAATTGGAAATAAGGGTCTCATATTCTTTAATGCTCAGGCTGACTTTGAACTGTGATCCCCAGATTTTAGCCTCTTGAGTAGGTAGGATTACAGGTGTGAGCCACCAGGCCGGCTGTCATCCTATTTCTGTTTTCCCTTCTGGGAGTAGTATTTTGGATCTGGTCTGACTGGAGTAGATTGGGTGGGGAGAACTGGGGAGTGGAATGAGTCAGAAGGCTCCTACGTAGGAGTTATTCACCAGATGTAGGCAGAACCCAGTATAGCAAATGTGCAGCCAGCAATGGTAAAAGCTGAGGCCCAGCATGGGTTCCTTCCTTCAGCAGTTTGGGTTTGAGGTGGAGGCCAGCAGGAGGTGAATTGACCCTCAGAAAACAAGAGAGGATCCAGCAACTCCCAACTCTCTCCCCTCCCCAGTTTCAGCATCAAATGTAAGGAAGGGTTGCTGAAAGAAAACTCCAACTTAGTTTCAGATAAGAAAGAGAGACAGAGACAGTCAGGGAGAGGGGGAGAAGAGGAGGAAGGGGAAAGAGGGAGGGAGGAAGGGAGAAAGAGGGAGGGGATGAGAGAGAGTAAGCGCAAACTGCACAAGATAGAGGAGCTCGAGGCAAGACGGCTTGTGGTAGGAGGAGAGAGATTATATAGGGGAGAGTGGGGAAGGGGGTGTGGCCGCAGTGGATGCAGAAGTGATATCAGAGCCTGGGGGACCTCCCCTGCCCCCAGATGTGGCAGTTACCTGGGTTACAGGTGCCGAGCTGTGACTTCTAGGGCACAAGTTTCTCTAGGAGAGAACTTTGGGAAGGAACCATTTCTTCTGGGGAAGACCTAACAGTCACCTTTAAAAAAAATTCTTTTTTCTTTGTTTTGCTATCAGTCTTGGGCCTTGAACTCAGGGCCTGGGAACTGTCCCAGAGCTTCATTATACCACAGCTCCACTTCTGGCCTTGATTTCAGTGGTTAATTGGAGATAAGTATTTCATGGACTTGTTTTCCCTGGCTGTTTTCAAACCTTGATCCTCAGATCTCAGCTTCCTGAGTTGCTAGGATTACAGGTGTGAACCACTGGCTCCAGCTTCTTGTCATTTTTGTACCGAAATCTTCCCGACATAAACTCAATACATTGTCACCTCTGACACATCAAAATAATGAAGCGAAACTCTCTCTGTTCCCCCCCTATCCTCTGCCTGTTACTATCTCTCTTCTGGTCTTCATCTTTTATGCTCTTGCAATGAGAGGGGAACAAAGACAGAAAAAACTCTTCACAATTGAGGAAAGATGTTAGGAGGTTTCAATGTCACATTTTATGTTGTATTTCATTTCCAAACTAGATGTCCAAGGAAGAGGAGGAAGCCTGTTTGCTTGATCCCTTCTCCCTTCATCAGTTGCCAGGGCAACAGAAAGTAAGGAACAAACAGGAAACCCGTGGGGCGTAGGTTACTGCCACTGCCCAAATCTGTTTGGCAGGTCTCCTATTTACAAACATACTGTGATGCCCAGACATGAGCTAACCCCGAAACAAAGGCCCCCCAGGCCCTCCCTCTATGGTGAGGGGTACAAGGATGGGGGTCTGCCTTCCACACTCAGATTTTGCAGTCCACAAGGGTGCAAATGCAAGATTCAGAGAAAAAGACATCTTGAGCAGAGGCTTAACTCTGGGTAAGGATTCCAGTCACCAGATATTTTTGTTGCGAGGCGTTCGTGGCTATTCTTAACTACTCAGGAGGCTAAGATCTAAGGATCTCCATTCAAAACCAGCCAGGACAGGAAGATCTATGAGACTCTTATCTCCAATTAACCACCAAGAAACCAGAGGTGGAGCTGTGGCTCAAGTGGTAGAGCGTTAGCTTTGAGTACAAAAGCTCAGGGATAATGGCCAGGTCCCAAGTTCAGGTTCCAGGATTGGCATAACGACAAAAGAAAAAAAGTAAGTATTGGTCATGGGAAAGGGAAGTTGGCTTTAAAGGATGGAACCTGGGCCTGAAGACTCTGAAATTTACTGTGGGGATCTTGGTCTCCAGGGACCTGGCTGAGATGTCCTTGGGGCCCAGAGCCAGCAGGTGGTATGGTAATGAACAGCTTCCTGCCTTGACTGCTGACCCCAGGACTGGCATAACCAGGAATTCCTGCTACCACCAGGGAGAGTGAACCTGAGGACACTCTGAGATCAGAGGCACAAAGTACACTAAAAAAAAAAATCTGGGTTAACAGTCTGGTGGCTCATGCCTGTAATCGTAGCTACTCCGGAGGCTTAGATCTAAGGATCACAGTTCCAAACCAGCCCATACAAGTCCTTAAGACTTCTGATTAACCACCAGAAAACTGGAAGTGAGTGCTAGAGTTGAGAAAATCTATCTCAGGGTCAGTGCCAAGCCCTGAGTTCAAGCCCCATGACCAAACAAAAAATATTAAAACATTTCTGGCAAGGCACCCAGTTAATTCGAATTTTTTTTCATCTTCTTTCATCTTCTGCCTCTGTTTCTGCTTCTGCTTGAACTCAAGGCCCAGGCTCTGTCCCTGAGTTTGTTGCTCAAGGCTAGCACTCAACTACTTGAGTCACAGCTCCACTTCTGCTTTTTCTTAGGTGGGTGTTAATTGATGGTAAAAGCCTCAGGGTCTTTCTTGTCCAGGCTGGCTTTGAACCATGATCCTCAGATCTTGGCTTCCTGAGTAGATGGGATTACAGGTGTAAGGCTCTGGTGCTTGGCTAATTCAGTGCTTCTTAGAAGACTTCACGCAAATGTTCTTAGTTCCTGGTACCCTATGGTGATTTGTGTGTGCAAGTGGGCACAAAGCTGTGAATGCCAAGAGGATTAGCATTTAGAGGATTAGCATTTCAGGCTTAGTTGAAGTGTTTCTAGTGTGTCCAGAGGGGCTTCTGATGTCTGCAGACAGATAGGCAGAGGTGAGGTTCTCAATCAACATGTAGGGCAGGGATTTGGGGGGAAAGGTGCTTCATGGGTAGCCAGCCTACAAAGACCGGAACCAGGAGAAGCCTTGGCTGAGATCTTTGAAGGAAAAAAAACAGAAATTAAGCTAGGTTTAAGTGGCTCATACCTATAATGGTAATTACCCAGGAGGCTGAGACCTCAGGATTCAAAGCCAGCCTGGACAGAAAAGTCTGTGTGAGTCTTATCCAAGCAACCAGCAAAATGTCAGAAGTGGAAATGTGATTGCTAGAAAAAGATAAGATAGAGTATGAAGCCTTAAGTTCAAGCCCTAGAACTTTCAGATGGAAGCAGGGAAGGAGGAAGGAAAGATGGGGGAGGTAGGAAAGATAAGGAGTGGGGGAGGACAGAGGGGTGAGAAAGCAAGGAAGAGAAGAAGGAAGGATGGAACAAATGAACGAAAGAAGGAAGAAGGAGCAAGCCACAATCAATTCTTTGGGAATGGATAAAAACACAGATGTTTTCTTTTTGGAATTGGAAATTAGGGAGAGTGGATATAAAGGAAAATACAACATCATTGGCAAACTGCAGACTTCAACTATGGAAGAAATAATTTATGAACATAGAATAAACAGAATATGAGCTGTACTTTTATATTTCAAAAAGATGAGTTGGAAAAGTCACCAATGAAAAATATCCTTTGGAGCGGAGAAATTCAGAGAGCAGCAAGCCTTACAGATTCAATAACAATGCATGTGTTTTTCTTTCTTTCTTTCGTTTTTCATTCTATTGGCTTTGTAATTTCCCTGCAGATGCTACTTTGATAGTTTGAACTCCTGCCTAATCCCCGAGACCTGGTTGAGAGCCACCAGCTGGAAGAAGCTTCTGGAGAGCGATCTTTAGATTTTTCCCCCAAGGTGAACATCATTTTGTTTTGTTTTTAGTGTAGGGAACGCCTTTTGTAAATCAACCCACTACAGGAAATTTATGCTATACATCTGCTTGGGTGCTCTCCCAAGCAGGATTGGGTTGACAAGCTGTTCCCTCCATTGGTACCTGATTCTGACTTCACCTCGGATCCCCTGGAGTTCAGGGGTTCTCCAGCTGGCCCGAGGTCATGTAAACATCCCGCTGTCACACAAATGTAAGATTCGCCTTTCCTTACATACACATTCCCTCACTTCAAAGAAAGTAATTGTTACCATAGGATCACTTCCAGTTTTATCATGTAACTGGATATTAATGAAAGAAATGTAGGAAGAAACATAAAAAAAATTAAAATAAAAAAAAGATTTGCCAGGCACTGGTGACTCACGCCTATAATCCTAACTGTTCAGGAGACTGAGATCTGAAGATCTGGATTTGAAGCCAGTCCATACAGGAAAGTCTGTTGTATGTATGAGACTCCTATCTTCAGTTAACCACTCGAAAGCTAAGTGGTAGAGCACTAGCCTTGAGAAAAAATGCTCAGGGACAGTGCCCAGGCACTGAGTTCAAGCCCCAGGACCAGCACACCAGAAAAAGAAAAAGAAAAACAAAGGAAGGAAAGAAGGAAGGAACAAACAAACAAATGAAGGAAGGAACGAAGGAAGGAAAAGAAGATAGGAGTTGGGCCGGGAGTTTGGCCTAGTGGTTAAAGTGCCTGCCTAGCATGCACGAAGACCCGGGTTCGATTCCTTGGTACCACATACATAGAAAAAAGCCGGAAGTGGTGCTGTGGCTCAAGTGGTAGAGCTCTAGCCTTGAGAAAGTCCAAGGACAGTGCTCAGGCCCTGAGCTCAAGCCCAGGACTGGCAAAAAAAAAAAAGAAGAAGATAGGAGTTATTTGTGTCCATGTAGGAGATTGTTATTCTCCTCCAAATGTCTCTCTTCCCTTTCACAGACTTTCCTGCTTTCATTTCCGCCTCCTGATTAGCCAGGATTACAGGCATGAGCCACTGGTGCCTGGCTACTTTGTTTAGTTTCTCTTGGTAGTTTGAACTCAGACCTAATTACTTGGTAGGCAAATGCTCTGTCACTTGTGCCATACCTCTTTTTTTTAAATCTATTTTTCAAAGAGAATCTCAGCTGTTAGTCTCGTCTAGTCTGTGATTTTCTGAGATATACTTTCTTCATAGTTGAGGTGGCAGGAATGAGTCAGTGTGCCTTGTCCTACTGTATTTGTGTGTGTGTGTGTGTGTGTGTGTGTGTGTGTGTGTGTGTGTGTGTGAGCACCAGTACTAAGGCTTAAACTCGAGCCTCGTTCTCTTGTCTAGCTTTTTTTTCCCCCTCAAGGCAGGTACTCTGATACTTATGACATACCTTCTTCACTGGCAGCGTTTAGAAGGCTGAGTCTTTCAGATTTGTCTGTCTAGGCTGTTTCAAGTTAGGATTTTAGCCTCCAGAGTAGCTAGGATTACAGCTACAAACTGCCAGTGCCACAGTTTGGGGTTGTTCTCTTTTGTTTGCTTTGCTTTGTTTTTGGTGTCCTAGAGCTTAAACCGAAGGGCCTGGTGGGGTCCCTGAGCTCATGTGTTCAAAGCTAGTACTTTAGCACTTGAGCCACAGCTCCACTTCTGGCTTTTTGCTTGTTTATAGGGGGAGGAGGGGGAAATCTCATTGTGGCCTTTCTTGCCCTGACTAGCTTTGAATCCAGATCTCATGCTTGTCAGTTGCTGGAAGAAAAAAATAGAAACTTAAGTATCAATTCTTTCTCAAGATTAAATAGTAGGAAATGATTCATTGCTAATTCAGGGGAAATCCCGTAGGATCCTGAAACCTAAACTTAATTGCTACATTAGTCCTCTCCTTATTAAAAAAGAAAGAAAGAAAAAGAAAGAATAAAAAGGCCCAGCCTTCTAAAATAAGATGTGCATGGAACTTTCCTGGAGCAGTGTGTGACCGATAGAATCTGTATTAACAGTATTAGTCTTAGTTAGTTAATATTAACACTGCATGTGTGAGGTTGTTCAGTTATAATTTATCTCTTTTTTATCAGTACTGAGATTTGTACTCAGGTTCTTACTTGGCTGACGTGGCTCATCGCTGGTACTGAACCACTTAAGCCACACTTCACTTCCAGCTTTTTTCCTGGTTAATTAGAAATAAAATTTCTGTAGAGATTTTTGCTGCTTGGGTTGACCTTGAACCATGGTCCTCAGATCTCAGCCTCCTGCACAGCTGTGATTACAAGACTGAGAAGCAATTTTTCCCTTAGCATGAAGTAAGACAGACTGATTGTGGGGAACGTGGAAGTTAGCTTTAGCATCCTCCGTCAGGAGGCTGGTTCCAGAACATTCTTTGTCCTCTCTAAATAGAGCTTGCCAAGACAAAGTGCGTGTTTGCAGAGCTGGCTCAGGCAGCAGATGCTTTGTCTCCCACTCAGACTTGCTGCTTCCACCCCCGGCCTTTAATTCTTTATCCCCGTGACATTCCATAAATTTAGAAACCCGGCAGGCATAAAAGACTTTTGCTAGAATTAGGACTTTTCTAGCTGCTTTTTCCCCCCTTTTGATGACACAGAAGTTCCATTCTTAATTCTAGATCTCTCTGAAATGCAACTGTGCATTCAAGTTGTGTGAATTCCATAACAAAGCAGTTTCGCCTCATGTTCCCACCAACTGTGTTATAACTTTCTCTTGCTTTAAAGTACTTGTTTCAGTAAACACAAAATACGGATTCTAATCTTGGTTTAATGAATAATTTGTTGGATGTCCATACTCTAAGATCATTGTGCTTTGATTTTTTAGATCTGAGAAATGAAGGACTGACAACTAAGGCATTTCAAGTTCTTCCAGTATTAAAATCTTTCAGCCAGGTGTGGGTGACTTACCCTTGTAATTCTAGCTACTCAGAAGGTGAGATGGGGGGGGGGGTGAACTGTCAGAAAAGCCTGTGAGACTCTTATCTCCAATTAATGATGAAAAATAAAGCTGGAAGTAGAGCTGTGGCTCCAGTGGTAGAGCACTAGCCTTGATCACAAAAGCTCAGGACAGCGCCAGGACCCTGGTTGAAACCCCAGCCTCCTACCCAACTCCCTCACAAAGTCATCAAATATTCATAAAATATGAATGATGATTTGGTAGAGTGAATATCTGGATAGATGTGTAGTAAAATATGGAGCACAGAACTGAGCATGTCAGAAGTGGAGAAAGAAGAATTTTGAGTTCAAGACTAAGCTAGGCAAAGCTAGAAAGACTTATGCTGATAACAAAATAGAAATCAAAGAGCTGGAGGCTCTTTTGTTCTACCCTACATGTAAGATTCAGTCTCCAGTTTGATGGTACGGAAATAGGTACCACTGTATGATTATTTAGATTTTGTTTTGGTTGAAAATTTTTCATAATATACTATTGAAAAAAATCCTGTTGTTTGAATAAATGTTGTGTTTATATATGTCCACTGATTACATGTCTACTTAAGGCCTTAAAACACTACAGCTACTCATGTTTCTGATTCTCTAAATCTCTCTAAGGCACAACTTTTCCCATTCATCTAGTATGACAGTTGTTCTGCAAGCTTCCGTTGCTGCTTCTGAGGGTCCATTTCATTACGACTTCACAGTTGTTAACTCATCCAACTGTGAACTGGCTGGAGTTGCCAGCATACAGGGATATGGTGAAATATGGAACTAATTGGGTAAAAACTGTGACTTGGCTACAAATTTTTACTGCGGTGTTTTTATGATGTCAGAAATACTATGAGAACTAGTAAGATTCTACTTTCCTTAATGAGTCTTTGCCTTTAAAACAAATATCAACATCCCTTTTGAGCTCAGCTCAGGCATGCAATGTCTCCTGGATTTCTTTCTATGGCATGGGCATCACATTTCAGTGAAAATGAAGGCAATCCCATGTTGTGTTGGTGGATTGTGGATTTGGGGGTGTGAGTGAGGGAGAGATCTTCGCAGCTCTTTTTCATGAACATGGTATGTGTTTGTCACCACAGGGTTCTGGAGGGCACTCTTGTCTCACAACCTTGGAAACAATCCTGGATATGCCATGGACAGATTAGGCCTGACTGGCTTCTAACCTTCACCTTTCCATTTTCCTAAGCAACGTCAGGGCCACCATCCAAAGAGAAGCAGCTGTGGCCATGGCAGAAGAGGGACCTCATCAGAACTGCAGGCTAGAGTCATCAATCAGGATGAATTTAGACAGCCAGGACCAGAAAGAGCAGTATCAGAATGACAGTATGACACAGCAGGAAGCTTCATGATTGACAGAATGGGAAAATGGGCAGAGGCCATGGTGATATTTCGGTGAGATATCCCCAAGAACATACTCTTGACATACTCTAAGGTTATAGGTATGAGAAATGTGGCAATATTGAATGGCACTGAGAACCAATAATATACACAGCATTTGCACACGTGTACACACACTCACATACACTTTTCTCTACATGTCTACACTTACAACAAATTACTTTCTTTCCCCTTCCTTCCTTCCTTCCTTCTTTCCTTCCTTCCTTCCTTCCTTTTTTCCTCCCTTCCTTCCTTCTTTTTTTCCTTCCTTCCTTCCTTCCTTCCTTCCCTCCTTCCTTCCTTCCTTCCTTCCTTCCTTCCTTCCTTCCTTCCTTCCTTTTTTCCTTCCTTCCTTCCATCCTTCCTTCCTTCCTTCCTTTCTTCCTTTCTTCCTCCATTTCTTCCTTTCTTCCTTTCTTCTTTTCTTTCTTTTGTGCTGGTACTGGGGCTGGAACTCAAGACTTCACACTCACTTTCAGCTTTTGCACTCAAGGCTCTGTCACTTGAGTCACACCTCCATTTATAGCATTTTGATGGTTAATTATAGAGATGAGTCTCTTGGAATTGTCTAAGCTGACTTTGAACCTGGAACCCCAGATCTTAGCCTCCCATATAGATAGGATTGCAGGTGTGAGTTCCTAGAGCCTGGATCAACAGATTTTGCTTGGAAATTGGGAAGTAAACAGAAGATTAGTGAATGTACCATTTACAACAGCTCTAATCTAGCTGCTCTTTGAGTTGTTCTGTGTCTCTCCACCCAACATTTCTGTCAGTCCTTGCATCTGCCTTTCACCTGTGTGACTAGAAGTCCAGAAAAGACTGTGTGTCTCTGTTTGATAGTTGACATCACTTATACAGAGCTCAACTTGAACTTCAAATGGTTAGCTCCATAATACTAGCTGGTCTATGCTTCTAGGAGAACCACAAGGTAAACTATTTTTGTTCAAGTTACAGAGTTCATCACTGAATGAAGGATTCTTTTTTTTTGTACTAAGGATTTTTGATTTATGTTCTCCTAACATCATTCAACTTTTGCTACCTTACAACAAATCTCTTTCTCTTTAACCAAGAGCCAATGGTTCACATCTATAATCCTAGCTGCTCACAGGTTTAAGACCTGAAATTCAGAGATTGAAGCCATTCTAAGAAAAAAAAGACTATGAGGCTCTCATCTCCAAGTAACCTGTAAGAAGCAAGAAGTAGAGCTGGGGCTCAAGTGGTAGAGTGCTAGCTTGAGCAAAAAAAAAAAAACAAAAAAAAAAACTAAGAGACAATGCCTAGACCCTGAGTTCGAGTCCCCATAGCAGAACACATACATGAATAAATAAAATAAAATTTAATTTGTATCACTTCAGCTAACTACATTCATTATTAGTTTGCTCTGGGGGAATGTCTACACTAGGGAAGGCATATTGACACCACATTAAGGGCAAAGAAAGAGCACATCATTCAATGATTCCAACACAATTGACAGTAACACAGAGATGACTGTGGGAGTTTCCACACCAAGTGAGAAAGGATAACCCAGAGCCGACATGGCCACCACCACTAAGGATGAAGAGACCATCACCAAATGAGTTCTGTCAGGCTGGAGAGCCTGCATGTCTTCAAAATGGCCAGGCTGTCTAGACCATCACTTTGACCTTGGTATCTGATGACTATAAGTGGATTTCATGTCTAGTTTTCTTATATATGTGTATAGAATAAAATAATACTTATATCCATATATAATAAATATATACATTTATTATGCATAAATTTATAACTATATGGACACGTAGTTACATGTACATACACATAATATATGTACATACACATGTATTTATTATATACATGTATGGGTATCATATGGTATAACATACACATATTTATCTATATCACATATGTTTCTATATATGTACATATATATGCTTATACTTTTTACCTACAAAAACTAAATTCTTTTTTTTTTTTTTTTTTTTTTTTTGCCAGTCCTGGAGCTTGAACTCAGAGTATAAGCACTGTCCTTGGGCTTTCTCAAGGCTAGAACTCTACCACTTGAGTCACAGCACAACTTCTGGCTTTTTCTATGTATGTGTAATAAGGAATTGAACCCAGGTAATCGTGCATGCTAGACAAGCACTTTTACCACTAAGCTTAATTCCCAGCCTCCCCCCGAAAAAAAAAACTAAATTCTTACATAAGAGCATTAAGATCTATGCAATCTTAATATATTAAATTAGTGGTAGACAAAACTATTTGGAATAGATTATTTAAACAGTATAGTTTTCTGTTCTCACATTAAAGTCTTGTATTTATAGTTGCTTTTACCTGGCTGAATTTATAAATTCATAAAAGTATAATAGCTTATCACATCTTGGATAGTTTATATGTTGTAATATCATTAATCCTTACCATGAATGGATGATCTTTCTTTCTTTTTTTGTGCTAGTTTTGGGGTTTGAATTCAGGGCCTGAGCACTGTCCCTGGGTTTTCTCAAGGCTAGAGCTCTACCACTTGAACCACAGCATCACTTCTGGCTTTTTTCTATGCATGTGGTACAGAGGAATTGAACTCGGGTCTTCATGCATGCTAGGCAAGCACTTTACCACTAGACCAAACTCTTGGCCCCTTGATGATGTTTCTTATTTTCTTAGTGAGAGAGTTGAAGGTTAGAGAAATAAGAAATGATTGAAGATCACTGAGCCAAACCTTGCCAGCTGAATTGTAAATACAGTTTATGTTTGCCAATGTCTTCTCTCTCAGAAGACATTTATAAACTATGATCTTGTTCTGCTTATAAATTACCCTAATGGAATTCATGAAGTATGTGTGAAAATAGAATCATTTTTGCATCCATTCACTTCAATTAGATTTGAACTTTGCAATTAAAAATTTAGGTGAGACTTAATTGCTAGAATTTTTTTGAAATGCATGTGTTCAATTTTAACACTGTGATAATACATGAAAATAAAGGGATAAGAAGGAAAAGAACAGAGGCATCTAGTGAGTGAAAACAGACAGCGTTACTGTGTGAAAAAGCAAATTCAAATAAAAACCTATTTCTTTCTCTGTGATATAAAGTAAAAAAATTTTAAAGCTGAAACAAACGGTCTGTAGTCCATGCATTTTAAATATTAAATGAAATGAAATATTTAAATTCACATTTAAAATTACATTTGTGGGCCGGAAGTTTGACCTAGTGGTAGAGTGCTTGCCTAGCATGCATGAAAGTCCAAGGACAGTGCTCAGGTCCTAAATTCAAGCCCTAGGACTGGCAAAAAAAATTGCATTTGTGACACTGGGCTCTGGTAGCTCACACCTGTAATTCTTACTACTCAGAAGGGTGAGATCTGAGGATCTCAGTTCAAAGCCCACCCTAAGCAGGAATGACCATGAGACCCTTACTAGCCACAAAAAGGCCCGAAGAGCTATGACTTAAATGGTAGAGTGTCTGCCTTGAGCAAAAATCTTTCAGGGATTGCACCTAGGCCCTGAGTTCAAACCCCAGAACCCACACCCCCCCCCAAAAAATAATTACATTTGTGGCTTCAGATATCACAAATGGAAGAACTGTGGATAGTAATTTTAATTATTTACAAGGTGTATTTCCCCCATATTTTATATGTTAAGCTCTACTGTATACATTTCTCTAGTAGCTATCTTTTAAAAAGAAATAAAACTTTTTCTTTTACTCTATTTGGAATCTATAGGCATCTACCATGTACAGTTCCTGGGGTAGGTTTTGGGCTACATTAAGGTATCCCACATTTTCTCCTGATCCTTCCAATATATATACATTGTGTGTGTGTGTGTGTGTGTGTGTGTGTGTGTATGAATGCTTAGGTGCACACACACATACACACATATGCATATGCTTGTGTACGTATGTGTGTAAGAATGCTTGTACACACATGTATGTATATGCATATGCTTTTGTGTGTGTGTATGTGTGTGTGTGTGGATGGATGTATGGATGGATGCAAAAACAAATCAACCACTGGGCAATACTAACTTAAGGGGAGCTAGAGAAAGTAGGACTAAAATATTTAAGTCACTTCCAAAAAGAAATTCTACAAAATTGATCATCTGTCCTTAAATAGTCTATTCCAGATGAATAAAATATAAAGTTCGAAGTGTATGAATGGGTACAACCCAGTTTTTCTCAAAATAACCTTTCCACTTCCAGATGAATCAGACTGGAAGAATACAGACACTGAAGTGAACTCTAAAAGAAGAAAAGACATTCCATTTCGTTGAGATGAGGCTTTGGGTAGTTAGTTTGGTTTGGAAGTTCTTTAACTTCAAAGAGTACAAGGCTGTAAGCGCATGTAGGTTAGATATGAATGAGAAACATGTTAAGATGCTTGAGGTAAAGGCAGCTGGGCACCAGTGGCTCATGCCTGTAATCACGGCTTCTCAGGAGGCTGAGATCTGAGGATCATGATAGGAAGCCAGTCAGGACTGGAAAGTCCTGGAGACTCTACCCTCCAGTTAACTGCTGAAGGCTGGAAGTACAGTTGTGGCTCAAGTGATAGAGTGCTAGCCTTGAGGCTAAAAAAACCTCAAAAACAGTACCCAGGCCCTGAGTTCAAGCACTAAGAACTAAGACCAGGGAAGAGGAGAAGATGAAGACGAGGACGAGGAGGAGGAGGAGGAGGAGGAGGAGGAAGAAGAAGAAGAAGAAGAAGAAGAAGAAGAAGAAGAAGAAGAAGAAGAAGAAGAAGAAGGGGGAGGGGGAGGGGGGAGGGGGAGGGGAAAGAGAAGAAGAAGAAGAAGAAGAAGAAGAAGAAGAAGAAGAAGAAGGAGGAGGAGGAGGAGGAGGAGGAGGAGGAGGAGGAGGAGGGGGAGGGGGAGGGGGGGAGGGAGAGGGGAGGGGAAAGGGAAGGAGAAGGAGAAGGAAAAGGAGAAGGAGAAGGAGAAGGAGAGGAAGGGGAGGAAGGGGAGGAAGGGGAGGGGGAGGAGGGGGAGGAAGGGGAGGAGGAGGAGGAGGAGGAGGGGAAGGGGAAGGGGAAGGGGAAGGAGAAGGAGAAGGAGAGGAGGGGGAGGAAGGGCAGGAAGGGGAGGAGGAGGAGGAGGAGGAGGGAAATGATAAGGCAGAGAGTTTGATAAAGTAAAAAATAAGATTGTCCTAGCAGCTCTCCTCAGAGCGTTTCCCACAGGTCAGGTTCTGAGGTGCGTGGTGCAGACGCAGGGTTTTCAGGGTTTTCAGTGAAGATGCCAGTCATGATATGGATATCTGAAGAACTTGAGTGAGGCTTTTGATGTTTGGGATTTGTTTTCATCCCAACTGATCAGCAGAGATGCACGAACCCGAAGCCTAAACTTGAGAATTTGCTGCACGTTATGAATGTTGTTCCTAACTTTTCATTTGGAATTTTAATTCCCTTTGAAAGTTTGTGAACAATATGATCTACAGAAAATTTGCTTCTCTAGAGATACCTAGGCTGTTGACTTACTTCATTGTCACAAACTGTGTGTGTGTGTGTGTGTGTGTGTGTGTATGTGTGTGTGTGTGTTCAAGCTTGGTTCTGAGGCTTGAACCCCTGGCCTAAGCTCTGTCCCTGAGCTCTCTCACAGAATTTCCAGCCCTGAGCTGGGCAGGGTGGCTCACGCCTGTAATCCTAACTACTAGGGAGGCTGAGATCTGAGGATCAAGGTTCAAAGCCAGCCCTGGCACAAAAGAACCTGAGACTCTTATCTCCAATTAACCTCTAGAAAACGGGAAGTGGGGCTTGGCTCAAGGGTAGGGCGGTAGCCTTGAGCTAAAGAGCTCAGGGACAGTGACCAGGCTGAGTTCAAGCCCTATCACACACACACACACACACACACACACACACACAGACACACACACACACACACAGAATGAAACTTTTAGGTATAAATGGCGGAAGTTAGGTCCCTGGGGGATGTAGGTACTGAGCTGCCTCCGAGGGGAAGAGCCCTGAATCTTGCTGTCCTAAAGAACTGAATACACCCACATACATAATGATCAAACAGGGAGTTTCAGGAGAAAAAGCATTCCTTGAGGAAAATGGTGGGCTTCACCACACAAGAGCCAGGCTGTGGTTAACCACGGAAAGTTTCAGTTTGGGAGGGCTTGATTGATCTGGGGAGGGGCATGGTAATGACAGAAGGCTGAGCCTAGGAAATGAGGAATCATGTTGTGGTAGATATATTTGGGATGGGGGTGGGCTATACAGGTGCAAGGTTGCCATCTCATCATGAAGTGTGTGTGTGTGTGTGTGTGTGTGTGTGTGTGTGTGTCACAATCCAGATGCATGAAGCCTTTAGTGTGAGTGTTTGTGAGCTCAGGCTGCAAACACACACAGCTCCACTGTGCGGGGCTTCCCATTTGGTAAGGAAGGGCCTGGAGGTTTTCTACTCAGCTGACCACAACTGACCATGAGCTAACCTCCAGGAGCTGCGGGGACAGGTGTGCTGGGGAGGAGAGATGACTCACGGGTGACACCAGATTCCTTTCCTGTAGCTAACTTGCCTCAAGAAGGACCTGGAGCACATCCTTAAAACTTATATCTCATCCTCACCCCTGTCCTCACCCCACAAGCACCTTTGCTCTGTCAGGTCCTCTGTGGCACATTGTGCTGCCTTGGTACAATTCGTGAACAATGGAGCTGAGTGACCATGAGTTCATACATTCCAGTATATTCATTTTTTTCTGGGATTTTGTCACATAATGGGAAGCTGAGGATCACAGCTCTCACAATGTCTATATACCTGGGATGTTTCCACGAGACACAGGTGGACACAGGCTCTGTAGAAACCTTGGGCTCTCCTAGCAGAGATTTGCAATAGAGCAAAACCTAGATACATAAGGCCATATGGTATGAAGCTAATTGAAAGGACCTCCAGGATATTGAAACAAAAGCCATATAACGAATGATTGTTGTCCTTAATGTACTATGTTATCTCTCATCTCTTTTGCTGTCCCTTGGTTATCTTATATTGTCACAGTATCTCACTTTGTTATCTGATATATTGGATATATTTGTATTTGGTTATTTGAAATTGGATAGGGAAAGGGGAAACAAGATGAGGGGTGGGGGTGGGGGGAGGGAAATGGGGACCAAGGCATGTGAAAGGGTATCAATGTATGTGAATTAATGCACCTTCTATCTGGAAAATATAATGTAACCCTTCTATTAACTACAATAAAAAATATATGAAAAAAGAAAGGACATGGGGGTGATGCCTTCCCTGAGTGTCCGTTTTTGTTTATTAGAAAATGTTTCTTAAAGCCCCTTCCATCTCAAATTACTCAGCATTGACATTTGTTTGCTCGTTTGTTGTCTGTCGTGGGACTTGAACTCAGGGTCTGGGTGCTGTCTCTGAGCATTTTTGCTCAAGGCTAGTGCTCTTTCTTAGTGAATCACAGTGACACTTCTGGTTTTCTAGTGGTTAATTGAAGATAAGAGTTTCACAGACTTTCATGCCCAGGCTGGCTTTGAACCACGATCCTCAGATCTCAGGCTCCTGAGTATCTAGGATTATAGACTTGAGTCACTGGTGCCAGAAGCATTGGTTATTTTTTGGTCTGGATATAGCTGTGAACTTCCTTTCTGTCTCTGCCTGGCTTTTCAATCTCTGAAACGGAAGGTGAGCTCTGAAAGGAAAAAGAAAGCTGGGGAGAGCATAGAAGCAGCTATGTCGACAACAGCTAATCACCCATTTGCAACCATTCGGGCTGAATAAGGAAAGATAGTTCCTGTCTTCCCAGCTAAAAAAAACATCACAGCCACATTTCAGCTAACCTGTGTCCCTGCAGTTTTCTCATCTGTGTTCGGTATTTTGTGTTTTCAGCCCCTAGACAGTTTCAGTGACTATAAATCTTCCCAATTTTAAGGCATTTTTATATCGATTTTTATATCGATCAAAGTTCCTTGGCCCAAGCTAGAATAAAAAATATGCACTGAACTGTGGGAATTTGTTTTGTTTGTACCTGTCCTAGGGCTTGAACTCAGGACATGGTCTTGAGTTTGCTCAAGACTAGTGCTGCTTGGGAATGTTTCAACGGAGATGAGTCACAGACTTTCCTTCATGGACTGGCTTCAAACTGAAGAGCTAAGATTATAGACAGGATCCACCGGGGCCTGGCTAACTGTGGAAATTTTGTGACTTACACTGATGGCCAAGACCGCCTAACCCACAATGCCAACCATTGGCACAAGGATGTCACGGGCACACACCAAGACAATGGGTGGCTCCTGTCTGTAGCTCAGAACCCAAGCCACTTCCTAGAAGAGATCACAGAAGATGAGAGGATGTTCTAGAGTGGACTTGGCTGATATTACCCATTGGAGAATACGAGCAGGGCTCAGGCAGCTGATGGGGTGTTTACCTGGGCCTCTGAGGGCATGATTATTAAGTGTGGCCTCTGCCTCTCTGCCTAAAGGGGAAGATGTCACCCCCATTTCTACTTCCTCAGGGACATTTTCTGACCCCACATTGGCTCTTACTCGAGCAAACTGCCCAGATTATACAATGCTTTGTGCTAATATTATTCATTCCTTTCTTAATCCTATTAGATACAGCTGTTTTCTGAATAGGTAATAATAGCTGTGAGATCTAAACAGCCATCATCTGCTTGCTTACTGCCCTTACCTTCCATGAAACGTATTTAATACTAGAGGGATATATGTTGAATAAGTGAGCCAGGCCAATGTGGCTTACATCTTTCACCCTACCTACTCAGGAGGTTATGTTCTAGGAATCAAGGTTCAAAATCACAAGTTGGTGAACCTCTTGCCTCTAATCAACTAGCAAAAGGTCAGGAATGGAAGTGTGGCTCAAGTGCCACCAGACTTGAGTGAAAAACAAAACAGAAAAAGCCAAAGCACACACACAAAGACACTATAAAGAAAATGCCCTACAGAATAACTCAATATCACACAACAGAACTACTAGAGGAAAGATCAAAACAATGCAGGAAGAAATTATTACAGATATATTCAGTAGTGTTCTGTGCACGTAGACAGTGCTGAAAAGCTATGGGATAACAATCAGGCCCTGACTTCAAGCCCCAGTACCAGCACATGTACATACAAAAAAGATGCTACTCTGAGTTCCCAATGGCACACGCCTGTAATCTGCTCAAGAAGCTGAGACCTGAGGACTGCAATTCAAAACCAACCCTGGCAGGAAAGTCCATGAGCCTCTGATCTCCAATTAGCTGCCAAAAAATCACAAGTGGAGCTTTGACTCAAGTGATAGAGCACTAACCTTGAGCAAAAAAGCTTAGGGACAGTGCCTAGACCCCGAGTTCATGCCCCTGGAGAGGCACACATGCACATGTGCATACATGCTCACACATGCACACATGGTGTTGCTTTGGAAGTTATCAAAAATATTTTTCCTGGCTTTTGCCCACCTGGCATGCTCTGACCCCATCCCCAATCCCAGCCTACTCCATCTGTGCCATGGCTGCTTTCTGCCAGCATCAGGCTGTGTTCCCATTAGGACAATTGCATTACATCCTCATCATCCAGACTCTCACTGTGATCTTGGAATCTTTCGCTCTGAAAGTACCATTACAGATTTATGTGCTCTAACCTTGTTTCCCTAACTGCTTTCCATACTCTCTGTCATCATTAAAAACATGTATTACTTGTTGAATTCATGGCTTCATATGGAAGCTAGGTGGAAGATGGAATTCTGGGTACATAAGCTAGACAAAGAAAGCACTCCTGATTCACAGCAGTGTGACATTCTCGCATACAGTGGGAAGAGTATGCCTCAGGGAAAGGAAGCATGGGTTCTTTTTTTTTTTTTTTA
The DNA here is from genome assembly GCF_031878675.1 of Megascapheus bottae. Lineage (NCBI taxonomy): Eukaryota > Metazoa > Chordata > Mammalia > Rodentia > Geomyidae > Megascapheus > Megascapheus bottae. The sequence continues at coordinate 2,002,463 of NC_143531.1, forward strand.
CTAGTTTAATGGATATCAAGGTGCAGTGTTGGTCAGATGTCCTTGAGGGCATGGCTAATCCAGATTTCCCAGCTCATCACTCCCAGCTTGGGTTTCATAGGTCAGACACAGCCTGAGTATTAGGAGAAAGATCAGACTTGTAACTCTATCTCTGGAAAGTTCCATGCCTTTATATTACAGAAGTCCTCAGAAAGATAAGCTCCAGTGTCCACACTGAAGTAGCATCGATCTGCATTCCCCCAGATGGAGTTCAGAAGGTCCTAGAAAGTGCCGTGTGCTGTGGGCTGTGTAATGAATATAAGAATTCTGGAGGTCGGGGTGGGGGGAACCTTCCTCCAGCTTGGGTAAATGGATAGAGTTTTCTGCTCGGATTTCAGGCCATCCTAACCACATGCGTAATGTAAGTCTGAAGCACTGGCAGTGATCGATGAGGGACTTAGGTGTCGGTGACTTCGGCTTTCTTCATGTTGGCCTCTAACTTCTTTTCATCAAAGATGTAAAATAAACCATGGAGAACAAGAAGAGAAAAGCCCTTTGTACCCGGTCTGACACCAGATGGATCACTGCCAGTGGCAAGACTTGGTTGAAAATGAGGAAGGGGATTTGGGATTTTGACTGCCACTGGGCAGTGAGAACTTGCTAGAAGAAATCTGAAAGTCACAGGCATCACTCCATCCCATGAAAAACACTAAGTCTCCTGCTCTGTGTGTTTGTGTTTCATTCAATCCTTCAAAGTATCTTTACTCCATGTCTCTGAGTTTAGCTTGCTCTCTTCAGATTCCTACCAAGTATTACCTCTGATCTGAGAGATTATCTGAACCCTAGACAGGAGTCCTCAAAGTCTTCCTTCCTCCATTCCTGTATTTACACACCCCATCTCTTTCTATATTGGGATAATCCATTTTAGCTGCTGACCCAGAATGCCATAGACCGGATGGCATATGAAAGCAGAAATTCAGAATTTAGATTCTTTGGCCAACTTGATATAAGGGTCTGTGTTTCTTCATCCTTGAATTGGTTATGGTTTTGTGAGACAGGTACACACCAAAATGTATTATGAAAAAAATGAAGCAATAAGTTCTGGTTTGAATAAGACATACAGTGGAAACAATCTTTTTTTGTCATGAGATGAATTCTTTTTCCTCCATATTTCTTGCTTTTCTTTCCTGTGGAAATCACACCATACCTGGTGTATTTAAAACATCATTGGGGAGGGCCTGGGAGTTTGGCCTAGTGGTAGAGTGCTTTGCCTAGCATGCACGAAGACCCGGGTTCGATTCCTCGGTACCACATACATAGAAAAAAGCCGAAAATGGTGCTGAGGCTCAAGTGGTAGAGCTCTAGCCTTGAAAAAGTCCAAGGATAATGCTCAGGCCCTGAGCTCAAGCCCAGGACTGGAAAACAAAACAAAACAAAACAAAAACATCATTGGGGAATTTGTAGTGTCAGGGAGGGGTGTTGAGAGGCAGTAGCAAATGAATGGGGAGGGAAGGGGGAGCAGAGGCAGTTATAATATCAATATCCATATGTGAAAATGGAGCCAGGTAATTTGAAGGGATGGGTGGGGTTGAGAGAGATAAGGGAGAAGGATGAAAGAGATGACTTTCTCAAAATGCATTTTATTCATAAAGCAATACATTGAAATCGAACCCCTCTGTACAAAGACTTGAAGATAATAAAAAGTTTTAAATAATCAGTGTAATGCTTGCAGCAACAGTAGTCGTGGTATTTTATTAATGTTAATATTGAAAAGGAATCTCTCTCTCTCCCTCACACACACACACACACACACACACACACACACACACACACGCACACACACACACAATATCCACACCCAGGAGACAGGGGAGAAAAAACAATGGAAGAAAGCCAAGAGATCACAAATGCTGCTATTGTGGTTATAACCTCAGCCCTCAGCTACCACTTACTAATACCTGAGAACCAGTCCTGGGCTCTGGCCTCTTTGCACAGCAGTCTGTTGCACACATCGGGACCAGTCTATTCCGTTTTTTTTTTAACCTGAAACTCTCCTTCCCAGTCCTTCCCCTAGGATCCAAAGTTCTGCAATCCAGGCCTCTAAACAAGAAGCCGTTACAGAACACTTCTTCACAAACAGAGCTCACTTTGATTTTCCTTCTGCCTCTTGCACCCTTCTATCTTATTATGATCGTTCAGGGATAAACAGGTGAGATCAGATGCTACCTCTTTTAGCTCCATCCCCCACTGACGAATTTCATGGGTACCTAACACACCAGAATTCCTCTCCAAGCTCACCTGTGGGTACACCCTGTGGTGTTATTACAACTGAGAAGAATGCAAGCTTATGCCATGGATAAGATGCTTAAAAATATGTCAGGGACAATTATACTACAAAGCCTTCTTTAGGGAAAATATTCCATTTATTAAATCAGAGCGGAGGGGAGACTGGAGCAAAGGAAGAAGTACAAATCTAGGGACTCAGAGCCAAAAATAACCTGAGGTCAACAATGATAATGTGGTGCAGGAGAATAACCAGAGCAGAGGGAGCTACAAATACATCCATGGGTTTCTTGCTGGATTTCTGTCCTGGTCTTTCAAGTGAGTTCATCTGTTTGCATGTGCTGGATTCTGAGCAGAGCTGGTTCCTTTTCCTTCATGTGGAGAAAAGGAAATGGTATCCTTCTTGTGATGATGGAGTTGAGGCAGAGGAAGGGTCAGTGGGCTCAGGAATGACAGCAGGCCACCAAAATGCAGACACTCTCGGGCGACACAGGAGCAAAGCGGCTATCCTTGTAAGTAAGCACATTATCACCACCACTTAGGGTAATGCCAACCCTGACAGACACACTTGGAAAGAACCTAAGAGTTCTCTTGTGGATGGTTATTCACCATGAAGTGAGCCCTAAATAAAAATCAACTCTGAATCATCAGGAGGAAATTAATGATATTTAAATCTATTCTTCTAAGAAGAGAGTGTAACATTCTTAAGATCAGAGCTGGGGTTTTTTGTTGTTGTTGTTGTTGGTGGTGGTGGCCAGAATAATGAGTCTGTAAACTCCTCTGACAAGCTTGTGAATAGCTCAAATGAATACAGTCTCAGTTCCATTTGGAATTAAATTACCATTTACAGTTCTGTTGGCATCTGTGCTATGCTGGCCTGGGGACAAGTGTTTTATTTTTTCATTCAATGGCTGGGCCATACTTGCATGTCACAACCAAATCCTGCCCTGCCTCTGCAGAACTGTGGTCACCATAGCTACAAATGAGCCTGTACTCCCAGCCATCAGAGCCAGCCGGGTGTCACTGCAGGAGCTGGAATACTCTTTTTGCTGGAAACTAATTGAGGGAAAGCTTTTGTTCTCCCTCCTCTTTCTGTCTGTCTGTCTGTCTCTCTGTCTCTGTCTCTCTCTTTCTAATACTGGAGCTTGAACTCAGGACGTGGGCAATATCCCTTAGCTCTTCCACTCAAAGCTGGCACTCTACCACTTGAGCCATAAGCCCCACTTTTTTGGGGGACTGGGAATTGGACCTAAGAGTCTCATGGACTTTACTGCCTGAGTTGGCTTGGAACCTGGATTCTCAGATCTCAGCCTCCTGATTAGCTAAGATTAAAGGTATGAGCCCACAGCGCTGGGCAGATTTCTCATTCTTATGTATATATAGAATTGATTAACTGCCTTTTGAATTGTATAGATTGGGACTTTGCATGCTGTAATTCCTTCTCTTCCCCTTTCACATTCTTCTCTCTCTCTGGATGTGTTTAAGCATCTGCCTCTGAGATGGATTTGATGTGATGGGAAAGACATTCTACAGAGCCATCTCTCCTGCCACAGAAGACAAACACACAGGTTCAGGCTGATAGAACTCTCTTCAGTGAAGTCTGAGATTCATTCTCACACCTGGGGTGTGGGAGGTGGGCAGACATCCAAAGTCATTGTCTGTAGTTTTCTGACCTCCAGTGGCACCAGCGTCCTAGCTTTCTGTGTCAGTGGACACCACTGTGACCTGAAAGTCAGACACAGATAGCTCCCATTTGCTTTCCTAGTCCTCCTACTAGTTATAAGCACCCCCAAATCCTCTGGATTATAGCTACTGCCATTTGACATGCCTAGAATGTTTCTATGATTCTAAGGAACCAGATCCTACCACCGCCTCCCCTCCCCCCCACCCCGGTTTTGATATAGAACTCTTTTTCTTAGGTGGTAATAAGTAATGGCAGCTATCTTATTTATTTATTTAGTTATTTATTTATTTATTTATTTATTCATTGCCATGCTGAAAATCAAACCCAGAACTCCTTACATTCAAGGAAGCATTTTCCATTGAGTTCAGGTTTATTCATGTGGCATTCACACATTTTAGAATTCATCCACCAGCCAGGTACTCCTGTCTATAATCCTAGCTACTCAGAAGACTTAGACCCAGAGGACTGAGGTTCAAAAATAACACAGGCAGAAAAAAATAAGTGGAGGTGTGGCTCAAGTGGTAGAGCGCTAGTCTTGAGCAGAAAAAGCCAAGGCCAGAATACAAGGCCATGTGTTCAAGACCTGGTTCTGCCATATATACACATATACACCTACAAAATGAACTCACTAAAAGTATGTGACATCAGGTAGCGTGTTCACAGACTTGTTAATCAACAATCCACCATCACATCCATGTAAGGATAGTCTACAATCATCCATCTGAACTCAACACACCATTTCTTCTAGAACCCAGTTCCAGGCTACCTATTCTGGCCAGGTGATATATAAGCCAGTGACTGGTTTCTCTCATGTGTTGAAGATACATCCATGTTCCTTCATTATTTATTGCCTTGTTGAGCTTAGGCATTCAGACCCTTATCTCATGTAGCATTCATTAGCTGGTAGATATTTTGTCTGCATCTATCTTGAAGATAATAGGAAAATAGTGTCACAAATATTCATGTAAATGTTTTGTGAGCATATGTGTTTCTGGATGCCTAATTCTCTGGTTCTCATGGTAAGCATAAGTTTCATGACTGGAGAAACAGAGGACTGTTCTGATATATACTACCTTACATTCTCACCAACAGCCAAAGGATGGTTCAATCATGCTACATTGGTTCTTCTGTTCTAATTCACCTAAGGAATGGAGGTTCATCTACACTGGGTTCTGTCTGGAATTTACTGGATGTAATTTCAGTTACATCTTACCCAACAAATATGCTGAATAAAACCTCTCCTTTCAACAAAAGAATTGTTTCAGATCATCAGTGCACAAAATTTTGTTTGTGTGTGTTTGTTAGGGTCTGAGCTTTTTTAGTCAAGGCTAATGTGCTACCACTTAAGGCACAGCTACACTTCTGTCTTTTGGGTGGTTAATCAGAGATAAGAGTTTTACAGACTTTCCTGCTTGGCCTGGCATAAGAAATTCATGGAATTTTCTGCCCAGGCTAGCTTTGAAACTCAGTCCTCAGGTATCAGCCTCCTGAGTAGTTAGGATTACAGGCATGAGTCACTGGTGACTGGCAAACTCCTTTGTGTATGTGGTGGTACTAGGCCTTGAACTCAGGCACTTATGCTTGCTAGACAGGCGTTCTACTACTTGAGCTATGCCCCTAGCCTCTGTTTGAAACTCAGTAATAACTTGGTGGCTTCTGTCCCTAGTCATCTTTCAGGTATATAACACGACCAGATTGAAATGACTAAATTAAAATACTAGTGTTGGGCCGGGAGTTTGGCCTAGTGGTTAAAGTGCTTGCCTAGCATGCATGAAGACCTGGGTTCGATTCCTCAGTACCACATACATAGAAAAAAAAGCCGGAAGTGGTGCTGAGGCTCAAGTGGTAGAGCTCTAGCCTTGAGAAAGTCCAAGGACAGTGCTCAGGCCCTGAGCTCAAGCCCAGGACTGGCAAAAAAAATAAATAAATAATAAAATAAAATACTAGTGTTATTTTCAGCAGTGTTGAATTAATGGATGTGTCCTTCCTCCAACAATGCAATCATGTCCCAGGACCTGTCCTTATTTAGAAAAAGCCCCACCAGTGGGTTGGTTCACACCTCTACTCCTAGCTACCCAGGAAGCTGAGAAAAGAGGACTGTGATTCAAAACCAGCCCTGGCAGTAAAGTCAGAGAGACTCTTCTCTCCAACAAACTACACCAAAAAAGACAAAAAGGGCACTGTAGCTTAGGTGGTAGAGCAAAACAGAAGCTCAGAAACAGCACCAAGGCCCCAAGTTCAAGTCCCCCAAGACCAGCAAAAAGAAAAAAAGAAAAATGGTGTTAAGACAGCATTGTCCTAGATTATCAAGCTCTAAAGCCAGTGACAGAGACCCTTAGGAGAGACACACAGGGGAGAGAAAGCCATGTAAATAAAGATAGAGGAGGAGATTAGAATTATGAAGCCACAACTCAAGCAATCCTAGAGCTATTCAATGAATATTTTCTGCATATCAGACATTACTGTCACATGAGAATGCTTCCGATTGCTCCTCCTCTCTTGTCCTATCTATGGAGAAAACAACGGGTGAGATAATTATGGAGTCATAAAGACCTTGAATAAGCATATGCCCGTAAGATAGAAGTAGAAGATGCTGCTCACTGAAAGTATGTGTTCTAGAAAATTCTTCTGAGTAAAGCAGGTAAGTAGGTAAAGGGAAGCATCCAGCCAACAAAAGACCACGAATGGGCTTCTAGATGACAGTGTTGGAACACTGGAGCAAAGAAATGCAGGGTATGATTCTGAAATGCTTTCTGGATTCTACTGAAAAGGCTTGGTGATATACTAGGTGATGGGTGGGCTATAGAAAGTGAGGAAATGAAAAAAACTCACAAGTGTGGATGAGTGATGGCTTTTGTTGTTGTTGATGATGATGATGATGATGATGATAATGGTTCTCGGTATTCTACTTGAACTTTTGTGCTCAAGACCAGTGCTCTATGCCTGAGTTACAGAGGCTCCACTTCCAATTTCCGTGTGTGTGTGTAGAAAAAGGTCTCATGGATTATCCTGCCTAATATCCTCCCTAATCTGATCTTTAGATCTCAGCCTCCTGAGTCACTATGATAGGCATGAACTCATAGCATATTTTTAAATATAATATAGAAAAGACAGGGCAAGGTGGCACTAGTGGCTTATGCCTGTAATCTTAGCTACTCAGGAAGCTGAGGTCTGCGGATCCTGGTTTAAAGCCAGCCTGGGCAGACAAATCCTAGAGAACCTTATCTCCAATTAAATTACATAAATACATACATACATAAATACATAAATAAATACATACATACATAAATACATACATACATAATGGGGCCAGGAGTTTGGCTTAGTGGTAGAATGCTTGCCTAGCATGCACAAAGCCCTGGGGTAGATTCCTTGGTATCATATGCACAGGAAAGGCTGGAAGTGGCACTGTGGCTCAAGTGGCAGAATGCTAGCCTTGAGCAAAATGTGTCCAAGGACAGTGCTCAAGCCCTGAGTTCAAGTCCCAGGACTGGCAAAAAAAAAATCTAAAATAAATAAATAAATGCCAGAAATGGAGAGCCATCCTTGAGGAAAGTAATAACACCAAACCCTTAATTTGAATCTCAGGGTTGGTACAAAAAATAAATGTAAAGAATAAATAAAAAATGTTAAGGCAGTAACATTATATTGTCTTTGGGGACATCTTTATTCCTTTCTTCATTCACATAGTTTCTAATTCATTGTATACAGTAAATCAACTAGCAATATTTACCCAGTTTGCTGTATGAAATATTCCTTCCCTCACTGGAACTCCCTTTAGCACTGCAGTATAAGATTTCTCCACAGTTTATGTGTTTATTCTCCTATTGCTAGCTATTTGGCATTTTTAGTTAGGAGGTATGGACAGTGCAAGGACCCACTAATCTGTTCCTTTCCTTCTTCCCAAGTTCAAGTTCATTCTATATTCCTCTCAGAAGTTTATTTCTGATTCTTCAGTCAGTTAGCTTTTGAAAAGATTAAGGCTATAAGTTTCCTTTGAAGCCTTGTCACCCCTCCCCAATTTGGTTTGATGTACCCTGGGTTATTTTTAATCAGGTCTAAGTATTTTCTAAGTTTGCATTGTGTCAACTTTGTGCACCATACGTTGTTTATGTTCTTTTCATTTCTAAGTGTATGGAAGTTTATTTATCTGTCTTTTAAAGTCGTTGCCCTTTTCCATTCTTAGCTGAAATTCCTTATCCTGATAGAATATGATCTTCACAGTAGACAGGCCTTGAAAGAGGCTGCTTCCTGCTTTGTGAATTGCGGTGAGCTCCTCGACCAGCGAGGAAGAACGACCACCACTCGAGGATTCTTCTCAAATCATACTTTAATGGAGAGCCTTTTGGTTGAAGGGAGAGCAGGAAGCGAAAAAGGGCTGGGCAGGGAAATGCAGCTGCTTATATACATTCAAGGAACAAGGGGCTCTCTACCATTGGCTACTCTGTTGCTAAGGCCGTTTTGAGACTCGGGATTGGTCACGCCCTATTTCGTCATGCGCAGACTGAAGAGCAACTTGATACTTAGTAACGAGTAAAGGCCTCGCACTCACATACCAAATAAGTTACAAGGAGCGAGGCAGGAAACAGGTGCCATCCGGCTCCCCACATCTCCACCTTTCTTGTTTTGTTGCAGCAAGTCAACATACCTGTTGTGAAGAGAGTAGAGGTGCTGTCCTCCAAAGTAAAACTTGAGGTCCCATTCTAGAGGAGTGACCCAGGCGGCCAACCCTGGATCCCTCCCCTCCAGGCCCTCTATCCCCTTTGTGGAGATGGGCTAGGGGCGCAGACCCATATGCTGACGCACATGCTCTCCCTAACCTGTTAGGGTCAGGAGTGGTACTTTGTCCAACATTTCACAACTCTTGGCTGCCTGTACTCCTATTCCTCGTGCAATAGACTAAGGTCTCGAGGGTGCAAAGGCAGTACAGGACACCTTTTAGTTGGTTTTTAAAGCTGCAAGCCAAATTTTGGGGAGAGTGTCCTTGCTACAAGGCAGTGAGTGCATGAGCAATTAGTACTCTATCCCTTCTATTGCGAGATCTCATGCGACAGAGCAACCAGAGGCAAAAATACAGAGCCCACAACAGGCTGCAACAAACACTCCCAGCCCAGCCCACTCCTTTACAAACGACAGGGAATTTTTTACCCAGTCCAAAACTTGTTCTGCTGTTATTGTGATCCTGGTCCTATCAACTAACATAATTTCTGATCTTAATTGAGTGGTTAGATTTTCAAACTAATCAGTCCATTGTCCTAGAAGCATTAGTCACGGGCATTGGTAATGGAAAGGTCTTCATCAGCGCCCACAAAATCCTCTCCTGGGCCATCACTGGATCTGCTAGTATTGCCACCAACATGAGAATAATCTTCATCGTCAGGGCCTTTCTCGGGTTCTCCTTCCACCTTTCGCGTCAATCGCAATGGGACCCAAAGCGGTGTTTCCTGCTCCTGTGGAAAAACACAAACAGCTCCCCTGGATCTCCTTACTACGGGATCCGGTCCGCACCAATTATTTGTAATAACATCCTTCCATTTAACCATCTCCTTGACCGGCACAATAGCTCTCTGACATTCCTTTGTACATTGCTCAAAAATAATTTGTTGGACAACTGGCATAAAGGCTTCAAGATTTTCAAAAACGCGCTCCGCCGTTTTGAGCACACGGGCCACAAAGCCGGAGAATGGCTCCGTGACAGCCTGAGTAACTTTGGTGAGGCTGCCAGTGACCTGGCCTTTGTTTGGGATTGCCCTCCAGGACTTGTAAAAAACCTCATTTATTTGCTTATAAACATCCCAGGGGAAATTTGTCTGATCAGCAGCCCATTGTCCTTGCCCTAGGAGCATGTCCACAGTCCACTCGGGCCGCCCTTCTTGTACATTTACTCTATATTGAGCCTGAGCTCTGTCCATAACTATAGACCTGAACTCAAGGAACTGTCCATAATCGAGGCATGTCCGCGCGACCTCATACCAATCATTAGGTGTCATAGCATTAACAGTTAGTCTTCTAAGCAAGGCAGTGGTATAATTGGCCGCAACTCCATAATTACGTACTGCCTCCATCAAATCCTTTAACTGTTTATAGGAGACTGGTTCAAAGGTCCTCTCCTGGGTAACTGGGTTCTCAAAAACTGGGAACGCAGCCGCCAGGCGGGACCACGTGCTTCCTTTTATGAAATGACTTTTTCCCGCCGCCACAGGATAAGGCGGGGGCGCAGAGGGCATGGCTCTCTCTTGCTCATTTCCTTTAGACACTCCGGCCAGAAGGGGTCGTTGAACTCCATACCTATCCTCCTTATACCTAGCAGCCGCCTCCTCCAAGCCTTTTCCCTCTTTCGGGTCCTGTTCCTCATCTGAATTGTTAGTCACTTCCTCATCTGAGTTGCTTAACTCCTCATTTGAATCGTTTAGCTCCTCATCTCTAGACTCCCTTATTTGTAAATGTTGAAACCTGCCCGGGTCCGGGTAAGACTGCCCTGGGGGCGGCTCCATTGTTCTTATGCCTTGGTCCTCCTTATCTCCCTCCTGCCCGGTATCTTGAAAGGGTGCGTCCACCCTCTGTTCTTTGACATAAAATCTCCCTTTTTTATTTTCTTTCCCTTTTCTCTTTGGCCTACCTTTTTCCTCCCCATTTGATTCTGCCTCGGAGAGACTATCCTGGTGCTTCCTCAATGTCCTACTGGCTCTCTTAATCTGTGAGCTGCCGCAACGCAGACAAATGCAATAAAAACACACCAGCAGCACACACAAAGGAAGGACAACAGCAAGCACCCAGAATTGTACCCAAAGAAACAGCATGCCTGGGGATCTCAGCTGATCAGGCTGATTCTTACCGACGTCTCCTCTCCGTATGTTGAGTTCTGAATCCTCCTCGGCCTTTTCGCTTGTCGCCCTGTCTTCCCAAGGTCCCGGGTCTCGGCACCAGTTGCGGTGAGCTCCTCGACCAGCGAGGAAGAACGACCACCACTCGAGGATTCTTCTCAAATCATACTTTAATGGAGAGCCTTTTGGTTGAAGGGAGAGCAGGAAGCGAAAAAGGGCTGGGCAGGGAAATGCAGCTGCTTATATACATTCAAGGAACAAGGGGCTCTCTACCATTGGCTACTCTGTTGCTAAGGCCGTTTTGAGACTCGGGATTGGTCACGCCCTATTTCGTCATGCGCAGACTGAAGAGCAACTTGATACTTAGTAACGAGTAAAGGCCTCGCACTCACATACCAAATAAGTTACAAGGAGCGAGGCAGGAAACAGGTGCCATCCGGCTCCCCACAGTGAATAAGAAATTCAAAGATCCAGCAAGTAGGAGAATGGAAGGAGAGACCAATACATGTAAACCTCAAGAGCAGAGGGATATTTTTACTGCAACTTGAAGGCATGGAATCGGTATGCTTTAATACAAAGAGCTTTCCTGTTTTTTGCTGTTCAAATCACACATTTAATTGTTTGAGGGATGTGTGCTTTCCTTGATAGAAAGATATTAAAGGTATTGAACTCTCCTTTCTACTAGAAAAATTACCTATATCCTCCAATAATTCTGTGCCTTTTTTTTTTGCCAGTCCTGGGCCTTGAACTCAGGGCTTGACCACTGTCCTTGGGCTTTCACAAGGCTAGAGCTCTACCACTTGAGCCTCAGCACCATTTCTGGCTTTTTTCTATGTATGTGGTACCGAGGAATCGAACCTGGGTGGGTCTTCGTGCATGCCAGGCAAGCACTCTACCACTAAGCCAAACTCCCAGCCCTGTGCCTTTTTATTTATATAATGTGAGACTCATTTATTAGCGAGAATACAGTTAGAAATTGCTAGATCTGTTTTGTGAATTTCATCTATAATTCCTTAGGTCCTAAATCAGAAAAAACATATTTTGCCTTTTGTATTTTCTTTCCTCGGCAAACATTTTAAGTAAATTAGGTTTCTTTTGTTTCCCACTTCTCCAAACATGGACATAAAGATGCATTGTATACATAATGGATGTGTGAAAGTGAAATTGCTTTCCACAAGTATTTGAAGATTAATAATAAAAGAGGTGGCTCACACCTGTACACAGCTGTGATCCTAGCTACTCAGGAGATTAAAACAAAGGTTTAAGGTTCCAAGCCAGCCCAGACAGAAAGGTTATTTCCAATTAACTACTAAAAAAGCTGGAAGCTGTGTTGGAGCTGTGGCTCAAGTGGTAGAGCACTAGCCTTGAGCAAAAGAAGCTTAGAGACAGTGCCCAGGCCCTGAGTTCAAGCCCCAGAACTGGCGTAGCTCTCATTAGATCTGAGAGTAGAGAAATAACACTACGTGCCGTGGATTCTATTGGACTTACTATCTGTTCAAGACGCCGCAACAAACAATTTGTTGTAGAAGGAGATAGATTGAAGCTCTGTCTTCCTGTGGTGTGTCTGTGCCACATGAACTTTCTCTGCCATATTTATTTTCTAATAAACTTTTCCCTCATCTTTGAGCTTGTGTGATTTCTCCTTTTGTCAAAGGTAAGGATGGAGGTTGTTTAGCTGTTCTGAACTTACTGGTGAAACATTTAGGAAGTTAGAACTCACCAAAAAGTTCGATCAGGGGAACTGGCAGTACCCTCTAAGGTAAGATTAGGGATTAGTGTAGAATTTGTGGGATGGAAAATGGGATTCTCAAATTCTTAGGAGCTTCAGCTCCTCATATCAACTTCAGGCCTGTCCACTTTGGGATCATAGGGTCCTTAATTAAGAGACCAGAAGCTCAGTAAAAAGAATCAGCAGACCCCCAGTCTTCAATGATGGAGGCTTCAGTGATGGAGAAACTTGGAAAGAGAATAAATAAAATTAAAAATAACAATAGCCAGAGAAGGCCAGACACAGTGGCTCGTGCCTCTAATCCTAGCCACTCAAGAACTGGAGTGGACAATGGAAAGTCAAAGTTAGCCTGGGCAGAAAAGTTTGTAAGACTCTAAACTCCAATCAACTACCAAAAGGCTGGAAGTGGAGCTGTAACTCAATTAATACAGCACTAGCCTTGAGCAAAGCAAGCTCAGGGACTGTCCCTATATCCTGAGTTCAAGCACTCTAGGACTGTTACACACACACACACACACACACACACACACACACACACACACCAAAATAGAATGACCAGAGATTAGTTAGTGCTTGACTCCTTTCAGAATTTAAGATTTCTTTGCTTTTTTTTTTTTTGCCAAAAAAGAGATAGTAATGGATTTAACAATGAAAGAAAACAGAAGTAATACTTTAGGGTTAAAAGGAGAGAAATAAAACACTTTCAAATAAGTGGTAGAGTTTTACTAATGGATTTTATGTGTCAGTCAATAAAATACATGCCAGGTTGGAAAAGCTCATGTTAACCTTGAGACAATTAAGAACACAATGTAAATTTGGCTTCATTTTATCCCAGGCAGACTGAGATCTTCTAGAAGCCAAATTTCAGATCCAAATACAGCTGGAAAATTGGAATTCCGTCTCACAGCCCAGGCATATGAAGTCAGTTTAATCTGCCTCTTGTAGTTGCTGTTTCTGTCACCTTGACAACCAGCCATAAACAATGGAATCAGAAAGCCATGAAAAAGGTTTCTAAAGCAGCCTGCACCAGGCCAGGAGGGGTGATTATTGGATGAGAAGTCTGTACTTTGGGGAGGAGGACCAGGGTGGAAAGGAAAAGGCAGAAAAAGCTGCCCTGTTCTCACAAGCCTCCCATTTGAGCTGAGATTCTACTACATTCAGAAGGAACCATGGAGTCAGTCGCAGTGCTCCGGCAGGAACTGCTGGGGCTTGCTGCCAGACAGGCTTTCTGAGGACGCAGGCTGGACACTGCTCCATTTCAAAAGCATTGCCTGTGTGCAAGACCCCAAGAGCCTGCAAGATACAGACTTTATCTACCGAATTTATCAGTCAACCCTAATGGAATTTCCCTCCCTCCCTCCCTCCCTCCCTCCCTCCCTCCCTCCCTCCTTCCTTCCTTCCTTCCTTCCTTCCTTCCTTCCTTCCTTCCTTCCTTCCTTCCTCTTCTCCCTCATCTTTCTCTCTCCCGGATTCCCTCCTTTTCTTGCTTGTTTTCTCCCTTTCTTTATTTGTCCTCTACTCTACCATTCCTCTCCTTTTTCTTCCTTCCTTCCTTCTTTCCTCCCTTCCCCCCTTCCTCCCTCCCTCCCTTCCTCCCTTTCTCCCTCCCCCCTCTCTGCTTTCTTGCTCTCTGTTACTTTGGTGATACTTGGACATGAGCTCAGGGTCTCCTTTGCTAGGTTAGTTCAGTGCCCTACACTTGAGTCCCATCCTCAGCTCTGTCTTGATTTAGTCTCTTGTAGGGTAATGTCTTGCTTTTTGGTTCAGGGTCACCCTGGGCCATGATCCTCTCTAAGTTCGCCCTCCTTACATGGAAATGGAATGCACCACCATTCTGGGCTTATTTGTCTGGCCTTGAACTCCAGTCCTCCCAATCTGCGTTCCAAATGCCAGGATGACAGTCATATTCAGGATGACAGTCATATTCAGGATGACAGTGCCCCTTGCCTGATGAGAGTAATGGAATCGCTCAGTAAAACTAAATGAAGTTGAAAGCACATCTTAGAGCAACTTTTATTCCTGTTAAATTTTGAAAACAGCAACATAGGCACATAGGTCTGTTTGCTCATTGATCAGAAGACTTGAGAATGTGAGTTTAAGCCCGTATTTTCCCATCACATATCTCCAGAGGAAGTGGGTATCTCTTCTAGTAACGACTGCGTGGCTTGCAGTGTGCTTCTGCTTCTGCTCAGGGATTTATCTGTTGCTTTCCTGCCATGCTAATAGGTAAACATCTTTTATTTCTTTGAAAGTTCTGGAAATCAGACTCCACACTACAAAAGCCAGTAGCAACACATGTATAAATTACATCTACCTCTTACTTAATAACTAATTGAGAGGAAATCAGCTAGGAAAGGGACTCTAAGGATCTTTATTCCATTAAAAATCCAGTTGGAACTACCAGCTTTTCGATTGTTTCTGTGCTATCTTGAACTCAAGGCCATACGGTCTCCCTTGGCTTTTTAAAGCTGGAGCTCTACTACATGAGTCACAACTCCCCTTCCAACTTTTGGGTAATTAATTTGAGATAAGAGACTTGCAGACTTTCCTTGGCCTGGCATAGAACCACAATAATCAAATCTCAGCCCCCTGAGTAGCTCAGATTATGGGCATGAGAACCTGGCGCCCCACCAGACAAGACCAAAAGCATCTTTGTTTGTTTTTCTTTTTGTTCTGCTTCTGGGCAAAACTCAGGGCCTAAGAACTGTCTCTAAACATTTTGCTCAAGGCTAGTACGCTACCACAGCTCTACCTCAGGCTTTTGGGTGGTTAATTGGAGCCAAGAGTCTCACAGACTTTCCTACTCTGCCTTCAAACCAGCTCCTCAGATCTCAGCCTCCTGAGTAGCTAGGATTACAGGTGTGAGCCACTGTCGTATCTTTATTCTTTTTTTGTCAGAAAAAAAATATCCGAAAACTATTGCTCTGTCAAGTTCTTATTTAACAACTTGTCTTCAGTTTCCAACGATGAAGGGCTTCTTAGGAGTGGGAAACAAACACAGCTTAGTTCGTAGATTGCTAGCTAATGAGTGAGAGCATAGGTGTTAAGTTCAAGTACCTGGGAAGAAAGAAAGAAAGAAAGAGAGAGGGGGGGTGGGGGAGGGAGGGAGGGAAGAAGGAAGGAAGGAAGGAAGGAAGGAAGGGAGAGGGAAGGAGGGAGGGAAGAAGGAATGTTGGAGGGAAAATAAAGAGGGAAAGGAAGGAAGGAAGGAAGGAAGGAAGGAAGGAAGGAAGGAAGAGAGGGAGGGAGGGAGGGAGGGAAGGAGGGGGGAGGGAGCGAAGAGAAAGGAAGGAAGGAAGGAGGGAAGCCAAAGAGGGTGGAGGAAGGAAGATAGGATGTGTCTCTTACTATTCCAGTGCTTTCCCTATTCTGTGAGAAACCCAGGAAAATTTCTCCCAGCTTCCAAGACCTGACTTGTTTAAAGGTTGGGGAGGGGTAGGTGATTAAATGGGTTTGGGAAAAGCTCCTGACTAACACTGATGGGTTTGGGCCCTTGCAAGATACAGCATGTCTTTCATACAATGTGTGTGTGTGTGTGTGTGTGTGTGTGTGTGTGTGTGTGTGTGTGTGTGTACTGGTACTGGGACTTGAACTTGTGGTCTGGGTTCTGCCCATTAGCCTTTTTGTGCTCACGGCTAGTGCTCTACCACTTAAGCCTATGCCTCCACATCCATCATTTTGCTGGTTCATTGGAGGTAAAGTCTTAAGGTCTTCCATTACCAAGGTGGCTTTAAACCTTGATCCTCAGAGCTTAGCTTCCTGAGTAGCTAGGATTACAATCATAAACTACCAGTGCCCAACTTCAAATCCAAGTGTCCTGAAATAAACAGTTTTATTGTATGAAAATGTATCGAAGTAAGCATAGTTATTGAAATGTGTCCCTAGGCTTCTGTTGAGTAACAGTAAAATAGTAATGTCTTTCACGAGTATTTCAAACAAGCTGTTTGGTTTCATGGGGGAAACAAAACTCAAGTCAGAGAGTCTCAACCTCCTTTTTTTATTTTAAAGACTCATATTTGTGCTATGCTATCATCTGATCATATAAATATGGGTTCACTCCTGTCCCACACCATACAAATCCCAGCCATGGTTGGGGAGTGGAGCTCCTTAGCCATCAAGGAAGGTGGAGTGACAATCTCAAGAACTTTATTAGTAATTGCACTAAAGTTATTTAAGATGGGATCGGGAGAAGAGGATAATAATGAATTAAGAAAAAAACCTAGGCCCCAGTGGCTCACACCTATAATCCCAGCCACTCAGAAAGCTGAGATCTAAGGATTTATGCTCATAGCAGCCCAGATAGGCAAAGCCAAGAGACAGCAGAAAGTTGGAAATGGAGATGTGGCTCACAAGGCAGAATCCTGGCCTTGAATGAAAAAGCTATGCAAAAGCATGAGGCTCTGAGTTCAAGCCTCAGTACCAGCAAACATACACACACACACACACACACACACACACACACACACACACACACACACACACATATACACACAGGGGAAAAAAAGGAAAAAAATGAGTGAAAGATTATAATGTCATTTCAATCTCTAAAGATGATGTAAAGAAGAAAGTAGGCTTGTATGACATAAAGTTCTGATAAAGCAGTGATTCATAGGAGTTGTTTCTGAGTCAGTAATTTAAAAAGCCATGAGCTAGAAATACTGACTTATGTAGAAAGAACAGAAATCTAAATTTTACTCTGAGTTCTTTTGAACAGCTGAGAAACAAAGATCACAACGTAGAACTTGAGAATATTCATCCAATCAGACAAGATTTCATTCTCTTTATCTGTAAATGCTTTCATCATTATCTGAGAAACTTTCCAACACTTGAATGAAGTTTCTAAGATAGTTATCCATCCCCTCCCCCATATAAAGCTCAATTCCCATGGTAACTTCTGTTTTTTATAAATTACATGATGCTTAGTAAATGACACATTTCGTTCAGCATTAAAGATATTTTAGTAGCACTTAGGCATTGTCTTGCTGACAGCTGTTAAATAGAAAGTCATTTCTGCTTCATAAACTCAAGAGGAATCATAATCAAGCTCTTGAGCTCAACATTGTTTGTTTCTGTTAGATTATTATTATTATCATGTCTTCTCCAGTGCTCTATCTTATAATAAAATGGAACCTACTGAATTATAGAGAAGAAAGATTCAGACAGGACCTCAAACCTATATTTGCTTGTGCAACAAGAAACAGATTGATTTCTAAAAATACATTACCAGAGCCTTGATTTAAAAGAAGAATGAGGTAACTGACATATGAATAAACACATGCACATCTTAAACAAAAAAAATGACTAAATAAGAGTTTTTATTCTCCTCTTCCCCCACACTTGAAACACCTGGTAAATTGGCTTGAAAATGGACATTAATGTGGGAAATGTCCATGAAATTTGGCCTCCAGGAAGCCTGAGAAAGTGCATTTGGGAAAGCCTTATGAAACTCACATTAATAAGACTTTTTCAATAAAGCACTTGATGTAATTACCCAGTGTCCACTTGAGCATTGCTGTCTCCTGAACCAAATGTTCTTAATAACTCTTCAATATATTAAGCACAAACACATGTATATCGTTAGAACTAAAGGATGCTTCTTTTGGGAACACATTTCAAAACACTGAAACAAAACCTACAAAATAGATCCCCAAACCATCTAATAAAAGAATGCCCCCCCTCTTTCTCATATATCTATGTATCTATATATGACTCCCTCTCCTCCTCCCCTTGGGGAGCAGGAAACAGGCATGGAGGAATCAGAACTCCCACCTTGTGTCTTTCTGAGTCAAAGTCACACTCTGGACCAAAAGCCATAAAGCTATGAATCGTTCCTTCCAGAACACGATCTCAACTTTTGTTTGGAGACACGAAGTGCCTTAGAAATTTCCCAAGACTTAATGACTGCTTAAATAGTAGCTAAAACTTTTGAATGGTGAGGGTGAATTGAAACACTTGGGAATACACACATACTCTCTCTCTCTCTCTCTCTCTCTCTCTCTCTCTCTCTCTCTCACACACACACACACACACACACACACACGCACGCATGCGGAAAGAAAGAAAACAAAAAGGCTTGGCTTAAAGTCTTTGCCAGTTTCTATTATGAAATATAATGCCTTCTGCCTGACTGTGTGCTTATTGCCCAAGAAACCTTAACTACTCTGTGTGTGTGTGTGTGTGTGTATGTGTGTGTTCGTAATGGGACTTGAACTCTGGGCCTCAAGCTCTTTCTTAGCCTTTTTCACTCCAGGCTGGGACTCTACAATCTGAACCATAGCTCTACTATGACTCCCTTTCCTCCTCCCTTGGGGAGCAGGAAGCCTCAGGCATGGAGGAACCAGAACTCCACCCTGTGTCTTTCTGAGCCAAAGTCACACTCAGGACCAAAAGCCACGAATCCTTCCTCCCAGAACATGATTTGAACTTAAAAAAGAAATTGGATTATGCCCAGGCTGGCTTTGAACTATAATCCTCTGATCTCAGCTTCCTGAATAAGATTATAGGCATGAAGCACTAGTATCTAGCCAGAAAGACGATTTCAATATCAGCAATACATTTTATTACATAATTACATATGAAAATGGAATTGCATATCAACACACTTTTCTAATCATTCAGTTGAATGATGTGGAGAAGGATCAAAATATGTCTGCATGGGAACCATTATCAGAAAATATTTTTCAGAAGGGAAGAATACAAAGTCTAAGAAATAGCATGGAGGCATTTAAACCTGCCCAGGCTTTAGGCAAGGCTTTTCATTTTTTGCCAGTCCTGGGCTTGAACTCAGGGCCTGAGCACTGTACTTGGGTTTTCTCAAAGCTAGAGCTCTACCACTTGAGCCTCAGCACCACTTCCAGCTTTTTTGTATGTGTGTGGTACCGAGGAATCGAACCTGGGCCTTGGTGCGTGCTAGGCAAGCACTCTACCACTAGGCCAAACTCCCAGCCTCTATTTTTTCTTTTTGTTTTTAAAAAATATCTTTAAGTAGTTGTACAAAGGAGTTTCAATACAACTAATCATGAGTACAGTACATCTTGAATGAAGCAAGGCTTTTCTGTCAGGATAGTCGAATGAAACTGCTTATGTTTTTTCCTCCTCCTCCTCCTCCTCCTCGTCCTCCTCCTCCTCCTTTGGAATCTCACCCAGAAGGAACCTGTTTCTGGAAGGGCAGGGGCTGGATTGTTGACTGACAATCTCTGCAGGCTGAGGCTTTCCATCAAGTTTACTGCTTCTCATGGCAGTGTTTAACAGTAGGAGAAGGCCACACACTGTGACTCACACCGGTAAACCCAGTTACTCTGGAGGCTGAGAGCTGAGGATCAAGGTTAGAAGCCAACGCTACAGACAAACCCAAGGGACTCGTGTTACTAATTAACCAGCAAAATGTGTGGTAGAGCACACCAGGTCTACGCATGAAAGCCAAGCAAGGGCATGAGGGCCTGGGCTCAAGCCCAAATACAGGCACACAGATACACACACAGATACACACACAGATACACACACACACACACAGATACACACACACACACACACACACTATTACTGAGGACTCAGAGACCCTGACCCACACAAAGGAAGTGACAAAGAAAGTGAGCTAGAACCTCACCCCCGGAATTCCACCTCTTAAACTGTGCTATGCACTCTTGCACCAGACTCACCTCAACATGGAGTAGGCTTAATGTGGAGATTGCCTCATGCATCCTCCTAAATAGAATTCAAATATAGTTGCAAAATGTATGTAGAAATATTGGCTTATTTTATCCTTTCTTGATCTGTGGGACTTTACATGCTTCAGGCACAGAAGCTCCACCCATTTCCCTTCCTAGAGTCCCAGTATCTCAACATGAGAGACCTGCCAGCCCCACCCCGCCCCAGGTGACTTCCTGTTTGGTCCTGCCCAACAGGTACTTCTCATTGGCCTTGAGCATTTTCATTAATTTACTTAAATACTATTGTTTGCATAAATATCTGCTTTATTCTTCCAGTAGGCTTAAGATCTAGAATTACTATGGATGGGCTAATTCTGACATTAACGCGACTATGTGCTTCAAATGGTCATGGGAGTGAAACCTCTCATGAACTTGGCCCCTAACTTACTAAAGCCTTCTAGTCTGGCCCTTTGCTGATGATCCCTAGACTTCGCCTTTCCAACCAAAGTCCCCAAGTCAACAGGAAGTAGCAAGAGTGATCAAAGCCCCATTTCCCCAGCAGCAGATAGAGAGCAGAAGAGGATACCAAGTTAGCAGAAAAATCCAGCAGAAATTTACAGGCTACAGAAAGCAGTCGACAGAATGAACTGATAAACCCATGCCAACCCATGAAATGGTGGCAGAGAGCTTCAAAAGAAAGAAGAAGTCGGGAAGAGAGGAGAATTTCCTCATTCCTCAGAAGAACAAGCCAGGACATCTTCAGTGTCACATCGCAATGTTATAGGAAACAGAAAGGAGACCAGTCAGGAAAGCCAACAGCAGTGACTCCCAATTCTCCCTGAGAACCCAAGGCCAAGCTGTCTGGAGGAAAAGGACCAAAATGGCTCAGATGGTGGAAGTATGGTCTTCATGTGGTATGTCTACATCAAGTGCTTTCATTCTCTGCCATATTTCTGTCATGTTTTAAAAACAAGAAAAATATCTATTCCCAATCAAATACATAGCCAAATTCATTTTTTAAAAATCCAAAACTAGAGTAAAATGTAGATTATTTTAACATGTGTAGTCATCATATCATGTAATGATGGATTTTTTTTTTTTTTAGCAAGAAACCCATGACAGGGGGAAAGGAAATATATTAGGGTTTGAAAAATCATCAAGGAAATGACAGTTCTTTTTTACTTTTGTTTTTGTGGTCCTTGGACTTTGAACTCTAGACCTGAGCTCCTTTTGCTCAATGCTAGTGCTGTACCAGTGCCACCGTGCCACCTCTGAAATGACAGTTCTTTGAGAAGCCAACAAGCAGTTTCAGTTACCAGAAGCCTGTAAAAAGGGGCTAAGTAATTCAAGGAGAGAGGGAGGGAGGTCTTTCTCCACAGGAATCTTGAAATGAGAAAAAGGGGAACTTTCTGGAATATTTCTCTCTACATATTTTTGTTTATTCTCTCTCTTTCTCTCTCACTGTTTCTCTGTCTCTGTCTCTCTGTCTCTCTCTCTCTCTCTCTCTCAACTTTTCCTCTCAAGGTTAGCACTCTACCAGTTTAAGCCACAACAAGAATTCCCATTTTCTGGTGATTAATTGGAGATGAGAGTCTCACTGATGTTCATGCCTGGGCTGGCTTTGAACTGTGATCCTTAGATCTCAGCCTCCTGAGTAGGTAGGATTACAGGTGTGAGCCACCAGTGCCCAGTTTTATTTTTGTTTTTCAATGCCAGGTTGTATATCATATCTTATGTATGTTTAGAGACCTTTACTATAACAATTGTTAATATTTCTGGAGTACGATACCGTGTGATCAGAACTTTTCTAAGAACTTCATGTTGGTTTGTTTGTTTGGTCTTTGGCTTCACACCGATATTGGGGCTTACTTGGGGCCATTTTCCTCAAGGCTGTGCTCTACTGCTTGAGCCACATCTCTACTTTCAGTTATTTGCTGGTAAATTGGAGATGAGAGCCTCACAGACGTTTTATGCCTGTCTGACTTTGAACTATGATTCTCTGATCTCAGCCTCTTGAGGAGCTAAGATTATACTCACACCCAGCTTTCAGTGTTATTTTTTAATTTCCCAAAACATTGAGGGAAAAGGAAGTATTTGTATGGTATGGTATGGGATGGGATGGGATGGGATGGGATGGGATAGTATAGTATTAGTCCCCCTTTATAGACACTGAAATAGACAAGTAATTTATATAAGGTCATAGCTGGTAAGAAATGGAATGTTTTAAAAATATGTAACTGACTCTTTTACTGTCATTTGAGTTCATGGAGCTACTTTTTCCAAAGTTATAATGAAGTCCAACTGTGGCCAGCATATCTTATTTGAATAAGGACCAGGACATACTAAAAGTATGACAAGAGCACTTACTACTGGAAAAGTAATATTACAATGAAGACATTTTATGAGAAAGTTTTCTGCTACAAATACAATGATTGCATTCTTTCCTGCTCAATATAAAAATAAAAAACACATGGCATGAATTTAGGACAGAACACAGAAACAGAATCTGATATCTCCTCTCTCTCTCTCTCTCCCCCCCCCCCGAGATATGCATTTATCATAACCTAAAGTGACAAGAGTTTGAGGGTGTTTCATTTTGTTTGATTTTTAGTGAAATAAAAATCCCATTTGTTTCCTTTTTTTCTGTAAATTGGTTAATGATATTGGAGTTAAAGTTATTTCTTTTTCTTTTATTATTATTGTTTTTTTTTAGTTAGGCATTGTCTCTGCAAGTTTTTGCTCAGGGCTAGCACTCTACCAGTCGAGCCACAGCTTTATTTCTGGTTTTCTGGTAACTAACTGAAGATCAGAGTCTCCCAGACTTTCCTGCCTAGGCTGGCTTTGAACCACGACATGATCCTTAGATCTTATAGCTAGGATTGTAGCTGGATTATAGGCAGATTGAGGTGCCAGTGCCCAGCTGAAGTCATTTCTTTATTTATGTAGAAATCTTGGCAACATAGGGCCTGAGCGCTGACCCTTAGTTTTTTTCTGCTCAAAGCTGGCACTCTTCCACTTGAGCCACAGATCCACTTCTGGCTTTTTCCTAGTTACTTGGAGAGAAGAGTCTCTCAGACTTGTCTTCCCCAGGCTGGCTTCAAACCTTGATCATTAAATCTTTAGACTCCTAAGTAGCTAGAATTACAGCCCCGAGCCACCAGCATCCAGCTTCAATGACCTTTTTGTGCTCCGATGACGTTCATTAGCCTAAAGTTGGACAAAATCATCTCACACATTCTTACTGCATAATCAACTGTTGACTGTCTCCTGTGACTTTATTGAAAGATTGTACCCCAAAGCAGCACAGCATACATGATAACCCTGTTTCTTTTGCTCCCTGGTTGCAAGGCATCTGGGGCTGAATGACCAACACTGAGACAGTGTCACGCTGAAAACTGCTGCCATTCCATCTCCATTCAGAACACGATATTCAGCCTTCTCTGAACTCACACCTCCCATCGGGAGCATTGTGAGATCAGAAGATTGGAAGTGGAACCATTGTGAATTAGTCCCTGATACAAACCAGTCCTGTGTCATGATAGTTCAAGGCCAAGGCTGAACCTGTCAGCACAGCCTATAAAGTGATACTAACATCAACTTGGCACCTGTGAGTTTCACCTGTAATCTTAGCTACTCGAGACTGAGATCTGAGGATCATGGTTCAAAGCCAGACCAAACAGGAAAACTAGTGAAACTCTTATTGCCACTGAACCAGCAAAAAGTCAAAAATGGAGGTGTGACTCAAGTGACAGAGCACCATTCTTGAGTGGAAAAGCTAAGGGAGAGCACCCTGGCCTATATTCAATCTTCAGTACTAGCACAAATAAAAAGAAAACAATCTTTTTTTTAAAAAATATTTTTATTGTGATTAATAGAAGGGTTACATTACATTCACCAGATAGAAGGTGCATAACTTCACAAACATTGATACCCTTTCTCATGACATGCTCCCCATTTCCCTCCCACCCTCCCCCCACTTATCTTGATTTCCCCCTTCCCTATCCAATTTCAAATAACCAATAAGCACATATAAAATATATCAGATAACAAGGTGAAATATTGTAACAATATGAGATAACCAAGGGATGGCAAAAGAGATGAGCGATAACATGGTACATTAAGGACAACAGTCACTCATTATATGGCTTTTGTTTCCTTATCCTGGAGGTCCTTACATTTAGTGTCATACTATTTGGCCTTATATCTCTAGATTTTGTTCTATTGTAAATCTCTGCTAGGAGATACCAAGGTTTCGTACTTATTATGACAGATGAGGGAGACTATTGGGCCTATGTTCCCTTGAGTCTGGCTTACTTCACTTAATATGATTTAGAAAACAATCTTTTAAAGTTGTGATGGGAGGTTGACACTTGAAACCCTCAGGAGCCTTAGATCTGAGGATCATGGTTACAGGCTAGGCTGGGCAGAAATGTTGGTGAGATTCGTACTCCAATTAAACAGCAAAAGGCTGGTCTGGAGGCATAGATTGTCACATTTACATTTTCCAGAGTGTACTGAACAGTTGTTAACTGCTAGATGAACAAAATCTAAATCATTTTTATATTGCTTGGCCAACAAATACATCTGAGGGCATCTGTGAAAGGAGATATTTAATACCTACTTGTGACAGAAAACTGCATTTCAACATATCTGTGCCATAGCTAGCTTTCTTTGCCATATCATTATTCAATTATTGATTGGTCTCTTCCAGAAAAATCCATTGACATTGCTGCTAATTTCCAGAAAGGACTTAAGTGTGCTGGCATTCCGTCCTCTGTAACAGAAAGAAAAATGGTTATCCGCCTTCATTCTCTTGTTTCCTAATTGCTATAAGCAAAAGAAATCAAGTAGCAGCCAGGAACTCTTTCTTACAGTTAACACCAGATTAGGCAGAACATTCTCAAGGACTATTCCATCCACCAACTCAGGACTCCTGGGCGCCATCTAGTGGCAGCTCTCTGTTGATACATTGTATTTTGTTTTTAGTCTTGTATTGAGCCTTTGGGTGTCTTTTCAAGGCATTATTTTTTTTAATTTGTTTTACTAAAATTCTTTTTTTAAGTACAGACAGATGCCAAGGATCCAAGCCTGTTAATTCTAGTTGCTCAAGAGGCTGAGATCTGAGGCTCCTAGATCAAAGCCATCCAGAGCAGGAAAGCCTGTAAACAACTATTTCCAATGAACCACCAGAAAACCAGAAGTAGAGCTGTGTAGCTCAAGTAATAGAGTGCTAGCTTTTAGCAAAAAAGCTCAGGGACAGCTCCTAGACCACGAGTTCAAGCCCCAGTACTGGCACACACACACACACACACACACACACACACACACACACACACACACACAGTTTTAAAAAAATATATAAAATAACAACTCTGTGTCATTCAAAGTACTATTTAACAATTGAGTTTTAAGTTTCCCTCATTCTTCTAATTCTGCAGGTGTACTGTTAATTATGCAGATGTTAATACCTTGCTCTTCCTTGAGGAATGCTAAGTGGAAAGAAATGGGGTTTAGTTTGACTGATGAGAAAATAATGAGGTACTGGTTATAATAGCATTTTCTACCAAAGAGAGTCGGTGTCATCTCCAGGATTCTCTCCAAAGGAAGCCATGAAGGAAACAAACATAAGGACTGCACAGTAGGAATTCTACCAGGCAGTGATTTCTCCATGCAGGCTGCAGGTTCTCTCAGTGGCCTTCCCCTTGTCCCCTTGCTGAGAGTCTGACAGCATCCCTGGAGGAGGAGAGGAGAGGGGAGCAGAGAGGAGGGGAAGGGAGGGGAGGGGAGCACAGGGACAGGGGAGGGGAGGACAGAGGAGGGGAGCAGAGGACAGGGTCAGGGAGGGGAAGATGGAGGAGGGGAGGATAGGGACCTGCACAGACAAGTAGAGCAGGGGGAGGGGGTGGCTGTGTTTCCAGGGGATCCCCTCTTACACGGTGCTCTGGTGTCAGAGCTCTGTGCTGTCTGGCACCAGAAGTCCTCAGCATTCCCCCCAGGCTTCCGAGCGGTCAGTGGCAGCCAGTTCCCCCCTCCTCTCCCGCCTCGGGTCCAGCCAGCCAAGGACAGGCCCTGTCCAGGGGTATCAACGTCCCCTTGTGCCGAGGCCTGCATGGAGTCACGGGGTCAGCAAAGACTGCAGAATACCAATAAGACAGACAGTCAGAAAGACAGATGGACAGAAAGACATAGACAGAAATAAAAGAGGGACAGAGACAGAGTGCAAAAACACAGACCCAGAGACACAGAGAGAAAGAGAGAGAGGAGGGCAGACAGAAACTGGTTTTAGTTTCTCCTCCCACAAGGGGTAGCTCATGTGACATTGTGCCACATTCTGAGCTAAAACATTAAGGTGGATGTGTGTGGCTGTATTTGTTTCTCCTGAAAGAAATTTGTCACCATAGATGACCAACACTGAGAGATGGCACCGTCCCTCCCCTGCTGGTGAAATTAGGTAATGCAGTGGGCTGTGCACCCCAACCAGCCTAACACGTGCCATCCTTGGCTCCTGATTCTAGCAGCCAGCAAATGCATTTATTCAGAAGTAATGTGACCATTTTCCTAGACACCGGCTTGTCCTTTCCTCCCCTACAAAGAAAATCTCTAAGGCATCATCCTGTCAGAATATGTTCATGATCTAGAAAGAAAGGGATTGTGCCTAATTTTCTTCTTCCTCTCTCTCTCCCTCCCTCCCTCCCTCCCTCCCTCCCTCCCTCCCTCCCTCCCTCCATCCCTCTCCCTCTCTCTCTCTCACCCCCTCATTAGGGTAACAACTAAGAAAGTGAATTTAAACATGCTCATGAACTAAAACGAAATGCTCACACACTGAACTTTGATTGGATGGAGATAATATGAATCACATAGAAAATGTAAGCACACACAGATGCTTGCGGGACACGCAGGGGCCTTGTGGTTCCCGGGAATTTGGCATGAGAGTCTAGAAGCACAGGATTTCCAATATGGTCTCCAGACATATGGGAAACTTCTACCATCCCGAATCTAGAGAATGCGGGTCAATACCACTTTCAGCCTATTCTGTGTATGTAGTACCCAGGAATTGAACCCAGGGCTTTGGGCATGCTAAGCGAGCACTCTACCACTAGGCCATACTCCTGGCCCAAGTCTATGAAATCCTGATCTCCAATTAACAAGCAAAAAGCCAAAGATGGTGCTATGGCTCAAATGGTAGACTGCTAGATTTGTGTAAAAAAGCACAAATAACAAACAACAACAACAATGGATATGTAGACCATATGCCTTTCAGTCCCCTTGAATCACCACATTAATACTTATAGATATCCATGGTAGATGTAAAATAATTTAAAGTTTAAAAAGTTAACTAAAACTTTAGATCTATAGCTCAAATCAGTCTTTCTTTCCTTCTCTTTTTTCTTTTCTTTCTTTGCTGCTGCTGCTGCTGTGTGTGTGTGTGTGTGTGTGTGTGTGTGTGTTAGTTGGTCCTGAGCCTTGAATGTAGGGCCTGGGAGCTGTCCCTAAGCAATTTTTCTCAAAGATAGTGCTTTACCACTTGAGCCACACCTCCACTTACAGCCTTTTCTTTTTTTTTTTTGTTTTTATTTTTTATTTGATGGTTACTTGAAGATAAGAGTCTCATGGACTTGCCTGTTCAAGCTAGCTTTGAACCGTGGTCCTCAGATCTCGGCCTCCTGCATGGCTGGGATTACAGGTGTGAGCTACCAACGATTCACTGGGCAATCTTCCTTCCTTCCTTCCTTCCTTCCTTCCTTCCTTCCTTCCTTCCTTCCTTCCTTCTTTCCTTCCTTCCTTCCTTCCTTCCTTCCTTCCCTCCTTCCTCTCTCTGTCTGTCTTTGTCTCTCCCTCTTTCTCTCTCTCTTCCTTTCTTTATTGTTATTATAGAGGTGATGTACATAGGGGTTATAGCTACATAAGTCAAGTAAAGAGAGCATTTTTTTGAACAATATCACCCTTTCATCACTTTCTGGTTTTCTGCTCCCATCCCCACTCACAAGTTGTAGTGTGCATTTTCCACATAGCATCTAGTGAGTGCCACTGCTGCATTTGTGTGCCCTTTGTCGCTCCATTTATGTGCCTCTCTTCACCCTCTCCCAAACAGATAAATTTTCATATAAGAAAAAAAGATACAGAAAATAGAAACAGCAAAGAAGAAAAAAATTAAAAATATTTTTAAAATAAAATTAAAAATCAAACGGGAAAGTGGGGCTGTGGCTCAAGGGGTAGGGTGGTAGCCTTGAGCTGAAGTGCTAACCTGAGCACCCAGGCCCAGAGTTCAAGCCCCATGACCCACCAAAAATAAAAATAAAAAAATAAATAAAGCAAAAGAACAAAAAGATCTCATTTCCGTTTCTTGGAGTTCATTTTGATAAGTATCATTTTATATGATCAGAGATATTGACCCTCGTGATCCTAAGAATATCCTCACGTGTGAATTGGAGACAGTCCTTCTTAATAGTTGTTAGTTCAGATTTTAAGCAACTCTTTTTGGAGTCATCCCTCTCTTAGACTTACTTTTCTCTAAACATGAGAGTGAATAATCACACAGTCACAACACAGGATACAGATGCAGGAAGCTTTCTGGAAATGGACAGATGTTTCAAGAAATAAAAACTAAGCCAGGTACTAGTGGCTCACTTCTTAGCCACTCCTAGCTACTCAGGAGTTTGAGGATTGAGGTTCAAAGTCAGCCTAGGAAGGAAAGTACAGGAGACTCTGATCTGCAGTTAAAGACCAGAAAACCGGAAGCAGAACTGTGCCTCAAAGTGGTAGAGCACCAGCCTTGAGCAGTGCCCAGGCCCTGAGTTCAAGCCCTGTCACTGACAAAAAAACCAAAATAACAAAACCAACCAAACAAAACCCCTAATATTATATAGCAATTTTACTTTGCCATTCATTCTGGTTTTAAATTTGAACATTTGCAAAATGATACTTTCGTGTTATTTGTAATTCTTGCGTTAAAAAATTCAATTTCTCTCTCTTTCCTCCCTTGCCTTGAGACACTCCACCTGGGAAAACTGCACACTCCATAATTTTAACCTCCCCTCCCCAAATGAATTTTTGGAACTAATCTCTAAAAATTATCTCATCTTATAGGTGTAAGAAGCTTCACAATCTCCATCCAGAGCAATAACATTTTGCCCAAGAAACAGAAAAACTTTGGATGCAATCAAATAGAAATACTTGAAATCATATAAACATCTTTTCCATGTCTCCATGTGTCCACTAGATGGCAGGCTTGTATTTTTATTTCTATGCCCAGAGTTGTTCTTTGGTACAGAGTTAAGCTGGTTTGCTCCATGTTTTTCAAACTGGTTTTATGGTCTTCTGTAAAGTTATTATAGACAAAGCAATCACCAAAGCAGTGGCAAGCTAATGAGCTAAGCTCATGCCAGAATTCTGCTTCCTTGCTACAAAATTGTACATAAGCATTATTAAACTGTAACAACATGATGGATATTTTTGCAACAATAGATGTGTTGAAACCTCTTTGTACAACTAATTAAAGACGGCGGTAGAAACGGAAATTAAAACTAATAATAAGAGCTGGCCATGTGGCCTAGTGGTAGAGTGCTTACCTAACATGTGTGAAGCCCTGGGTTCCATTCCTCAGTACCATATACACAGAAAAAGCCGCAAGTGGCGTTATGGAGCAAGTGACAGAGAACTAACCTTTAGCAAAAGAAGCTTAGGGACAGTGTCCTGAACTCCAGCCCTGGACTGGCAAAAAACAAACAAAACCCACTAATAATAAATAAGTACAAATTTACCGACGGAGGAAAAAAAAACAGGGATAACAATTTCTCAATTCTAGGTTTGGAATTAAAAATTATATATTTATATCATATATATTATACATGCATATATATGATCTATTGTAAGTACATACATGCATATATATCATAAATAATACATATAGATATATCACACCTGTTATATAGACTATATATCATATGATATATATGCTATATGACACATGCTATATCTGTATATATGCTATATGAATACATATGTGTATAGCACATATAGCATAGACGTATGATATAGATCATATATCCATATATATCATTTGTCCTACATATGGCAATATATAACATATGATATGTATTACTTCATATATATATACTTTATCATATTTATCATATTTATTACTGGAGCTTTCGCCCTGAAAAACACTTACTGATTGGCTTACGTTGGCATGTGGTGGGGACGTGGTGGGCTCTCGTGAGCCGTCCCTCGCTTTGGTTCTGCTGTGATTTCAGCTCTGTTCTGGCAACTCTGTCTTGTCTGCCTTCTGTCCCTGATCTCAGAGCGCGCTTGTTAACCAAAATAAATGAACAAATGTCTGGGAAGTGCAAGCGAGCATGTTTTGTTTGGTTCCTTTTCAAGGTGGCAGGTCCAATACTGCCCCACGTTCATTCCTGGGCTCTGTGGCTCAGGCCCTGCACAGAGAGAGGCCTGGCGGCCCTTTGGCATGGGGCAGGGGAAGGCCCCGCGCAGGTGCAGGCAGCCTTGCTCCAGGCTCAGCCTCCCTCAGTGCCAGAGCACCAGTGACCCCACATCGGAGAATATCAGCCACCCTAGACTGCCTAACGCCACACAGGGAATTGTGTCTGTGTACTTCCAAAGAGCCCAGGGCAAGAACAGCACAAGGAAAGAAAGAAAAGAAAGGAAGAAAGAAAGAAAGAGAGAGAGAGAGAGAGAGAAGAGAGAGAGAGAGAGAGAGAGAGAGAGAGAGAGAGAGAGAAAAGAAAGGAGGGAGGGAGGGACCAAGGAAGGAAGGAAGGAAAGAAACAAGAAAAAAGAAAGAAAGAAAGAAAGAAAGAAAGAAAGAAAGAAAGAAAGAAAGAAAGAAAGAAAAGAAAGGAGGGAGGGAGGGAGGGATGAAGGAAGGAAGGAAAGAAACAAGAAAGAAAGAAAGAAAGAAAGAAAGAAAGAAAGAAAGAAAGAAAGAAAGAAAGAAAGGGAGGAAGAAAGAAAGAAAGCTGTGTAACTTTCCCTTGCTCCCTCTGTGGGAGCCTCGCATTCCGCATGCGCTCAAACTTCCTTCTGAGTTTTATTTTCTTTGAGGAATCCGGTGTGACCACGTTGAGATTCTGTCTTTCCTGCACATTGACAGATTGAATGAATTCTCTCAGGGTCATCTGTTGACGCATGGATTACTTGGATCTATCAATATTTTTCTTGCGTGCCTGGAATGTGTAGAGTGCTTGTCTGAGTATGTGTATATCACTTCAGGAACGTCTCCATTTCCAACTTTCAGGTAGTTTATGGAGGTTAAGCGTCTTAGAGTCTTTCCTGCCCAGGCTGGCTTTGAACTAACTCTCAAGTCTCACCCTCCTGAGTAGCTAGGAGTATAAGCACGAGCCACTTGGTACCTGGCACCACATATTTATCTTTTATTTTTCTGCCTTAAAATAGTCCTTGGCCCACAGTCAGGTGTAAAGGAAACTAGGAAGCAACCTCTCTTCAGGCCCCTGAAGGCATAAACACCTTCCCAGACCAGTTATCTGTGTAATGTATGACCAACAAAAACCTCATTGGTCCTTTCTTACAGAGCTCATGATCCCACGAGGAAGCCATGCTTCTAACCCTGAGAGCACAGCATTTTCATTCCTGGGGCCTCCATGGCAAGCTAGGATGATTTCATCCAGCTTCAAAGTTATTCTGTCACAGATCTGGAATGGATACATTGATGGAGTCCTGCTGTACCTCAAGGCTCAGGGGACAGATGGGCCTATGTCTCTTCTATGTTGTGATAGTGGATGGAAGTCTGTGGCTTGTGGCTACCTCCCGTTCTCATCTCCACCTGTTTTTCTCTTATAGGAACATGTAGCTAAGTGCTTGTAATCCATCTGGCCCACAGACCAACGTGCCCACGCAAAATATCTAAACCAAACACGTATCGGATTCAGAGTCCAAAAAGAGTCAATAAAATTAAGAAAAGAGAGAATTTCCTGTCCCAGCAGTAAGTTAAATGGTGATCTACGGACACAGAAATGATTATTTTCCATCTTAGTTAAAAATAAGATTTTTTTTTCCTGAAATCTTAACTACTCCAGAGGCTGAGATCTAAGAATCTCGGTCAGCTCAGGCAGGAAAGTCCATGAGGCTCTTATCTCCAATTAACCATAAAAAATTAGAAGTGGAGATGTGGTTCAAGTGGAAGATCACGAATCTTGAGCAAAATATACTTAGCAGCAGCATCCAGGCCGAGTCCAAGGTTCTATGGTTCTTAGTAAGTACATGGAGGCTAGAAACAGAATTTGGCTGGATGAAAAATGGTGCTTTGAAGCAATTCTTTTATACTTTTGTTAAATAAGTAAATTGTAAAGGAACACTGTAGCTGTGTGCATTCTGCCATTATATCAATCTCCTCTTTCAAGGGCTCAGGAAACATCAGCTTGAATGAAACAGATCCACATTTTCCTGAATGTAGCAATTGTATACCTAGGTGTTCCCCCTGCTTCAGAACACCAACCCCTTTTGCCTGCCACTAGGCAGTGAAGTTTGATGGCACTTTTATGAGTCTATATCTATAAAGAGTTGAGCCTTTCAGAACTTCTTGAATGGCCAGGCAAAGCTCAGCTTCTGAAAACCTTGAAGCAGACATATGGTATATAAAGAACATACAGGGGTTGGAGGCGTGATTTAGTTGGTAGAGCGCCAGCCAATAAACAAAAGCACCTGGTATCAAGTTTGAGTCCCAGTCTTGGACCTAAAAACAAACAAATACATAAGTACACACATAAAGAACACAGGCTAACTTCCTTACATGCAACCTGATTCTAACCTAGTGCTATCACGGAGTAAAAATCCCAGCCAACTTCATAGGAAATTTCAGAGAGAAGATTGAAAAAACAGACCACAGAGGTTCTGCTTTGTAGTGGCCTGAGGCAGAACTTCAGAGAGGTTTCATTCCATAAAGCCATGTTATTTTCCACTAAGATCCATTCTAAGAGCTGAGGGCATATGCCATTTATTTTTCTTCATGGGAAGTAACTGTCATAAATCTTAGTAACATAAGCAGTTCTAAAATGAAATTACATTAAAGCACAAAGCCATTTGGGGCTGTTTTTCTCATTTAATATTTATTTATTTATTGGAAGAGCCAAAGATTTTTCAAAGGACTATGACTGTATTTTTGTCTATGCCCTCCCCCAATGCATATAATCTTTAACTTGGTGTTTCAAAATGACCAGTGACTACAGAGTCACTTTGATGAACCCAATAGGACACCGTAAGAAATGTGGTGATATATGTTCACTAAAACAGGTCTGGGTGATGGGAGTTAAGGATTTCTCCATCAAACTTCGAGTTTCCATAATTAAGCAGGCTATAGAAATGCCATGTGATTTATAGGTCTGCAAATTTCCTTTTGGGGTTCCCTCTGACCACAGTTATAAAAAGAAATACTCAAAAGTTCCTTTTCAGTATTTTTTTTTCTTTTAACCCAATCAATGAAATGCCTAAACAAAACCCAGCCAAACCTCCCATGTATCCAGGACCCCAGAAGAACAAAACGTTTGGCTTGAAATACAAGGAAAGTAAAATGTTTTATTTTTTGACACATTGCAAGATGAAATAGGAAAAAAAATTGTCTAAAAGTTTATGGTGTGGTTTACATAGAAAACCAAACATAGCAGAGAAGTTCTTTGTGTCTGCTTTATAATTTTTAAATCAGAGAGAAGTACGTTTTATCGGCTTTCGATGGGGTTTCCTATAGGTAAGTTGAGGCCTAGTGATTGCTGTATTTAGTACATGAATCGAGAAATATTCCACTACTGATGTTCTTTATTTCTTTGTGTCAGAAGTGGGACTTGAACTCAGGGACTATGTGCTGTCCCTTTCCCTTGCTGGTGCTCTACTATTTGAGCCACATCTCCACTTCTGAGTTTTTCTCTTTGAAATCGGTAGACATTCTTGCCTAGGCTGGCTTCAAATCATGATTGTCAGATCTCAGCCTCCTGAGTAGCTAGAATCAAAGGCCTGAGCCGCTCCCACCTAGCCCTATGATACTCTTAATGCTAAAGACAGTCTACTCTATTCTTCAAGGTTGGCTATGTTGAAATCCAAGATGTACACCCAATTTAAGCAGAAAAAGAAACAGCCTTCCAAAGCACAGGAAAATATGTCTCTAAGAAACAAGATAGACATACAGATATCAAGAAGGCTAACCACAAGGAAAGTTCCAGGAAATGCATTAGGTAGCTTTACAATTGTCTCCTGTCGTCAAATAGAAAAGCAATCTCAGTGGGCAGTCAGTGGAGGCCGCCAGCCGTCTTTTTCAGTGGTAAAGATCTCACTGAAATCTGAGTCTGCTCCCTGAATTCAATCAAATACCTGCTTTGGAAACTAGATTACCACTTCAATAAAACCATCCAATAAATATTGGAGAAACAAGGAAAAGCCTTGACATCCAGAATTCACTTCCTTATCCTCATTTCTCCTTCCCAGCAGTTGATTAAGTCTTATTTCTAAAGTCTGAGAAATGAGCCTCTCCCATTTTCTTCCTAAGAGAGTATTGATTCCACACTTACATAGTTTTTACAACACAGAATCTTTTCCTGTAAGTCTATCCAGTTTATTTTTCCTGTGCTAAATCTCTTTCCATGGCCATTTAGCAAAGGCTTGGAGTTCTGGAAGTCATTTAAAGGCAGAGAGCAAGGGAAATGTGTAGTTACCAGTGGGTATAATGTTGATTGAGTTCTGTTCTGAAAACCAGTAGAAGCATGAAGTCAATTGGAATTCCTCGACCAATTCTATTGCCGGGTTTATTTTATGACCTACAGCCTGTGGTGTGTTGAATGTGAATACACAGAAATTACCTGAAACTTTGGAATATGTTTACAACTTGAAACAACAATAACAAAAATCAACATAGGTCAAAGACAACCACTAGAAAAGGTTTTAGTTGTACTTAATGTCACAAACATTTGTAATTCTATTTTTTCCACTAGGGGGAGCCAAAGCTGGTTTGATAATTAAAGGGCTTAGCCAGAGCCAAGAGAAGAATTTTCTCCTTTGGAATTTAGGAGCTTTCAGCGAAGAGGAACCTTCTCAGGTTCTCTTCTCTACGTATATCGTGTGTGGGGGGATGTGGGTGTGTGTGTGGGGGGGTGTAGGTTTGTGACACTACTAGGGCTTGAACTCCATGCCTGGCACTAACCCTTAAACAAACAAGGCTGGTATTCCACCACTTGAACCCCAGTTCCACTCCTGGTTTTTTGCTGGTGAATTGGAGATTAGAGCCCCATAGGCTTTCCAGGCTGGCTTCAAACCATGAACCTCAGATATCAGCCTCCTGAGTAGTTAGAACTATAAGCATGAACCAGTGGTGCCTGGCTTCACATGGACTACAAGAGAAGGTTAAGACCCCAGAGGGGAGGCAGGTGTGAAACCCAAACTCATGCATGTCCTTCAGGTGGGATCGTGGTCCAGTTACTTAAATCCTCTTAACCATTCCTAATCCATACAGGCAGGTACTGGATAGTAATGGCTGCCTGGGGATGGGGTGAGGACTAAATGTAATAAATAGGCAAAGCTTATTAAATGTTGAACCGAGTACAGTCCCATGCACAAGCTTGCTCTGCTGTGTGACCACCAGTCCAGGCGAAGCAGGCTTGACTCTGTAAAGGAATCATCAGGCAGTCAGGCAGTGCTATGGAAGCCACCTCATGGCACAGGGGATTTAACAAATTCCCTGCAAAACAACGATTCTGAGAAAACTGGGGTACAAGGTTTCTTTTGGAACTTTCTCTTTCTGGAACTTTCATCATCATGAATCTGAGTTTTTTTTCTCTCCTATCTCTGCAATTATTAGTTTAAAAATATATAATCAGGCCTAGTGGTAGAGTGCTTTCCTAGCATGCATGAAGACCTGAGTTCTATTCCTCAGTACCAATACACAGTAAAAGCCAAAAGAGGTCCTGGGCCTCAAGTGGTCGAGCTTTAGCCTTGAGAAAGCTCAAGGATGGTATCCAGAGCCATAGTTCAAGCCCAAGACTGGCAAAAAATTTTAATATATATTTAAATATTATCAGAATTCAATATATCAGAAATTTGCCAGTGGTACAATTAAATAAACCTTAAAGGAATTAATTAATGTGTTTAGTAATTAATTCAGTTATTTCCTTGTTGGTTAAAGATGGAACCCAGTGGCTTCAACAGGTAAAGCAACTGAACTATAGCCCTAGCCCTAAAATTTGTCTTTTAAAATATACATTTCCCTCTGCAAAGCTGTTTTCACACACTCTGCCGGCCAGCTGAACACTCCAGGGTGTCTTGGCAGTTTCAGTCAGAGAGTCATGACTGGACGAAGGGAGTCTCCCTTTCTTTCTCTCCCTTCCCACTGCCCTCTCTTTCTCTCTCCATCTCCCTCTTCTCCTGTACTGGGGTTTGAACTCAAGGCCTCACACTTATCCCAACCCTCTTCCTCGTCTGTGCTCTGCCTGTCCATCTCCAGCCTGGCTGCTCCCTGGTTATTTTGGAAATACAATCTCAAGGACTTTTCGGTGGAGACTGATTTTGAACCACAGTCCTCCAGATCACAGCTCCTTGGGGAGCTGGGATTACAGGCGGAAGCCACAGGCTGAGATTTGCCAATTTTGAATGTCTTCCCAGACTGGAGTTTTGGAGGTGTGGTCCCAGCTCATGGCAGCGTTGTGGAGACAATAGAGCCCTTAGGGAGAGAGGCTCAGTTGAAAGATGTTAGAAATTGGGAAACAACCCTTAAAGATATTGGGGTGCTGGCACTTCCTGCTCTCTCGCGCGCTCCCTCTCTCTCCTCTCTCTCTCTCTCTCTCTTTCTCTCTCTCTCTCTCTCTCTCTCTCTCTCTCTTTCTCTCTCTCTCTCTCTCTCTCTCTCTCTCTCTCTCTCTCTCTCTCTCTCTCGTTCTCTCACTCTCTCTCTCTCTGCTTCCCAGCTCCCAAGCAGTGAAACAGTCTGCAATGCCACTTTCAGCTTTTTTGCTGGTTAACCGGACATAAGAAGCTCAAAGAGTTTCCTGCCCAGGCTGGCTTTGAACCATGATCTTCACATCTTAGACTCCCAAACAGCAACACATAGCACATGTGTCCCAAAACATATCTGACAAATAAATACATGAATAACTACATGGGGAAAAAAAACAGACTAAAAATAACCTGGCTTCTTAGAAATCAAAGGCTTGCCTAGAGTGAATACTTAACAGATAAATTGCCAGTAATTATCTATAGATAGTTATATTTAACTTAAAAAATAAACATCTCCTATGTTGGGAAACCAGTCTAAATTGCAGATAAGAAAAGGGAGGGTAAAGAAAAATTGGAAATGTTTTGGCAATTGCACAGGCAGGCAGGGTGTGTGTAAGTAAGGAATTGGACGTGCAGCCCTTTGGAGTAATTCTTAACTCAGGCAGCTGTTTTATCCAGCAGCTCCATAAAATGTCTTGGCACAAGCCGGGCCGTGGTGACTTCTCACTTGTAATCCTACTCAGGGGGGTGAGATCTGAAAATCAAGGTTCAAAGCCAGTCCAGAGAAGGATCATCTGTGAAACTTCTAATGCCCAGTTACCAAGGCCACAAAGGCTGCCAGCCTGGACCTACCACACCTCTTCTGTGAGCCTGCTATTCAATCCCATGTTTCTCATTTATTTTAGTGCCAGCACTGGGCTTGAACTTGAAGCTTCAGGCTTCTTAGCTTTTATTTCTCAAGGCTAGTGCTCTACCATCTGAACCACAGCTCCACTTCTGGTTTTGTTGCTTTCTGTGTAAGTAGAGATACGAATCTCAATGACTTATCTGCCTGGGCTGGCTTTGAACTTGAATCCTTGCATCTCAGCTTCCAGAAATTAAGGTGGCATGCATGAGCCACTAGTGCCCAGCTGACTTTCAGCCTTTGGCTAGTTAATTTGAGACAAGAATCTCATGGATGTCTCTGCTCTGGTTGGCTTCTAGGCTCAGTCCTCAGATCTCAGACTCCTGAGGGGCAAGCACGACAGGGCTAAACTATACTGCTCAGCCTGAAATAGCCTGATTTTAATGGAGGATGCAATTCCTTACTGCTTTTGAGAAACAAATACCAAGCATAGCAATTAGAGGAATAAAACCCAAAGTCTAGCACTGGTGGCTCACACCTGTAATCCTAGCTACTCAGAAGGCTATTAGTTCAAAGTGGGAAAGCCCATGAAACTCTTATTTCCAGTGAATCACCAGAAAACCAGAAGTGGATCTGTGGTTCCAGTGGTAGAGTTCTAGCCTTAAGCAAAAGAGCTCAGGTCAAGCCCCAGACCCAACATACACACACACACACACACACACACACACACACACACACACACACACACACACACCACCAAGTCATAGTCTTCCAAACAGTGGCATATATTCCAATATTTTAGAAAGTCTATGTTGGAAGAGTTGGAATGTTGGCAGACATTGCATTGGAATAACTGTAGAATGTCTCTGAGTAATTGACAGCCTTAAGAAGTTCTTACACTAGGTACTATTTATCTGTTTTGTTCAGACTTCAGTACTTATGGCTATGCAAATAGTTACCTCTCAAAGGTGTGCTAAGAGATGATTAAAATAACAATGAAAGCAAAGCACTTAGGAGAAAGTCATTCCATAGGTTGTTATTATTGCTAAACTCCATTATGAACCTTATGAAACGACCAACGTGACTTGGACTACTTACGAAATCATTATCCCAAAACGCTTCCTCTACAATGAGTATGGTCTTTGGGAAGACGTGATCGTGTGACACTGTAATCCGAGGGTCAGTGGAGCAGAAGAGCACGCACTGGAGGTCACTCTGGAGAACCATCTTATAGGAGAAGCAGCTGTGAGTCTGAACTGGAATAATACCACTAGCAGCCCACAGTTTGTGACAAGGCACACGTGGGGTGTTTAAGCCAGTAACAGCAAACACTCCAGCTCCAAGGGAGTGCTGCTCGGCTCCACACTTCTGTTTTTTTAATGATGTTGGTTCTAGGGTTTGAACTCAGGGCCTGGGCACTGTCCTTGGGCTTGTCTTCCTCAAAGCTAATGAGGAAAACAAAGCTACCTCTTGTGCCACAGCTCTACTTCAGATTTTGTCAGGTTAATTAGAGATAAGAGTCTCACACACTTTCTTGCCGGGGCTAGCTTTGAACTATGATCTTCAGATCTCAGTCTTCCGGGTGGCTAGGATTAGACATATGAACCTATACTTCCAGGCAAGCTTTAAAACATTATCCTTCATCCATATATTTTTTATTGTAATTAATAGACAGGTATAACTTTCCTCCAGGATTTTTGTCATCAACATCATGTGAAAAAGAAAGAAAAAGAGCTAATTTCACCCCCTCATTGAAATAACGCAGTAATCCTTTCTAATTCTCTTCATCATTCTGCATATTCCAGCTTGATCCAGTCATACGAACAGAGCTGTGGTCAAAAGCCATGGATTCTTCATGTCCACTGTCCAATTGCACTCAGTCATCCCTCTGTCTTCCTGCCAAGGCCCATGCTGTCCTACAAAACCAAGGCCAGAGTTCTCAGGGCAGGCAATCCATCTCAGAGGTGTGCAGTCCTTTCTCCTTCCCCTCCTCCCTGTTTCTACTCACAGCAGAGGGTAAAATATGCAAGGGATTATGTTCTGATTTATTACTGTGTCTGTTTACACATCTGATCTTCATGTTGATGGGTATCTTGGAGGTTCATTCTTACCCCGAAACCTACCATAATGCCAACACCTTATCAACACTCGGCTGTGAGTGAGACACCTGCCCCGACAGGCACAGCCAGGTATCCTGGCACAGCCACTTGAGACCAGTCAGGGAGGGGACAAAAACTCTCAATACCAGAAACCAGGTCTTCCCACCTCAGACTGTGCTGCAAGGTTCTATGAGACAATTGAGCTGTTCCCCTGTCGGAAACATGTGTTTTAATATGTACATGTATTTACGTGGGTGTGTTTAAGTTGTCTGTGTTCATGCTTGCATGTGTGTGTGTTTTCTGTGGAATGTTTGTATGTTTGTTTGCTTTCTCTGGGTATGTTTTCATGTTGTATGTGTCAGTTAGGGTAACCTTAGGAACAGGCAGTGTGCACTCAGAAAGGAATTCTCCACCACTGATTTTATTTACTTATTATTTCTTTTCATGCATTTTTATTACTATTATAAAGGGATGACAGTTACATAAGTCAGATCATGATTACGTTTCTTTTTGGATAATGTGCCCCTTCTCTCACTCTCTCCTCCTTTTTCCTTTGCATCCCACTCACAAGTGGTAGAGTTCATTTTCCACATAGTATCCAGTGAATATCACTGCTGCATTTGTTTACTTGACCCTCTATTTCTGTTCCACTCTTTACCCTCCCGAGATAGATAAATGGCCAAACAAGAAAGAAAAACACCCACCCAGAAAAAAATAAAACCCCCTTGTTTCCATTTTCTGGAGTTCTTTTCAACTATCATCAATTTTAAAACACCTACAAACATAGTGTGTCAATTCTGTGTCATTACTTTAAAACACCCATAACAACAAAAACCATGTTTAAAAAAATTCAGTCTAAATTTTAGAAGCATGAAAGATTTAAAGCCAAAACATATCAGTAAATGAAACTATTACATCTATCATATTTTGGGCATGCAAGGTCTGGAAGAGGTTTAGTTGAGCCTCTTCCAGTGCTGTCCTGACCCAAAGCACATCCTGTGACTCATACCCCAGTGACTGGTACAGACGTTCTGGTCCAAATTGCTGGGGGGAAGGGAAGTATGGCTTGCAACTCTTCCAGTGATTAAATAACCTGGCATACCTTGTAAAAGCTGCACCTAGAGAAGCACGCACGGTTTCACATTTCTTTGTTCCTGTTCCACTTTTATGATCGCTTCTTGGAAGGAAGGCACATCATGTCTCTGTTTGGAAAAAGGCTCTAAG
The DNA here is from genome assembly GCF_031878675.1 of Megascapheus bottae. NCBI lineage: Eukaryota > Metazoa > Chordata > Mammalia > Rodentia > Geomyidae > Megascapheus > Megascapheus bottae. Next base: position 2,043,503 of record NC_143531.1, read on the forward strand.
CAGCAATACCATTAGCAGTGTTGGAAAATGTCTCATAGCTGTCCTCTTACATTTTTTAATGCACTTCTTTTTGTATGTATGTTAGTCTTGGGGCTTGAACTTAGGGCTTAGGCAGTGTCTCTGAGCTTTTTGTGTGTGCATGTGTGTGTCAGTGATAGGGCTTGAACTCTGGGCCTGGGCACTGTCCATGAGCTCTTCAGCTCAAGGCTATATCACTCTACCACTTGAGCCACAGCATCCCTTCCACTTTTCTGGTGGTTAATTGGAGATAAGAGTCTCATGGACTTTAGTGCCTGGGCTGACTTTGAACCTTGATCCTCAGATCTCAGCCTCCTGAGTAGCTAGGATTATAGGTGTGAGCCACCAGTGCCTGGCACTTCTAAGCTTTTGTGTTCACGCTAGTGCCTTACCACTTGAGCCACAGCTCTACTTCAGGCTTTATGGTAGTTAATTAGAGATCAGAGTCTTATGGACCTTTCTGATTGTGTTAGCTTCAAACTACGATTCTTAAATCTCAGCCTCCTGAATACTAGCAATACAGGTATAAGCCACCAGTACCTGGCTTTATTGCACTTTTAGTGCTTTTCTACTGAAATTACTAAAGATGAGTGAAGAGCAAGAGCAGGTAGAAACTGTGCTCTCCAGAAATCCTAGAGCCAGCCCGGAGCCAGCTGTGAGACCTTGAACCTGACTTTGAAAACATGGCTAAGTTTCTGTCTTAGCTATGGATTTTAGTTTCCCACCATCTCTCATCTATTGCTCTAGCTCTGGTAAATGACTTCTTAACATTTTGGCTACTTTCCAGTTAAGTCAACACGATTTCTCTCTTTTCTTCTCCGTTTCCTACATGATATGGAGATACAAATTCTGCTTGCTTTTCTTTTCGTCCGTGTGTAAGTGTGTGTGTGTGTGTGTGTGTGTGTGTGTCCTAAGGCTAGCTCTCTACCACTTGAGTCACAGCTACACTTCTGGCTTTTTGTTGATGGTTAATTGGGCATAAGAATCTCACTGATTTTCCTGCATGGACTGGCTTTGAACCATGATCCTTCTATCTCAGCCTCTTGAGCAGCTAGGATTACAGGCATGAGACACTGGTACCAAGCAGAAGTTCTGTTAATTTTGAGTGCCTCAATTTTGTGTATTCCCGTCACAGTTTTCATTTTTGTTACATCTTCAAGTAGTTTTCAGATTAGTATCCTCCTCCTTCCCTCCTTCCTTCCTTCCTCATTTCCAACTTTCCCCCTTTCTTCATTCTGTCTGTCTCTCCCTTCTCATCTCTCTCGCCCCCTCTTTCTTTGGGGAGGTATTGTGGTTTGCACTCCGAGATTCATCCTCTCATTTGGCATTTTTGCTTAAGGTTGATACTCTACCACTTAAACCACACCTAGACGTCTGGCTTTTTTGTTTGCTAATTAGACATGAGTCTTTGAGAGACTTTTTCCCAGCCTAGCTCCAAATCTCTATTCTCAGAGCCACCTAGATAGTGAGGATTGCAGGTCTGGGCCACCAGATTGAGCCTGGAAGACTGTTGTGTTCTGTTTTGATTTTACAGAGCTTGGAGTTGGTCCTCTACAAGGCAGCTTCTAGAGATAACTGTTTTTCTCTTCCTTTTTAAAAACACTTGCGTTATTAGCCTCAAATAGTGATACGAAAGGAGTTTCCATTTAACGTGTCCAGTTATGTGTATAATGCATCTACAACTTGACTAGAGTTCCTCTTTGCATTATTCCCCTCCTCCCACCTAACCTTCCTGCAGTCTCATCAAGATTCTCACCATTCATCTCCCCCTCCACTTGACTCTCACAGCCTCAGACAAGACATTCCAAACACTGGTATTTCTGTTCAAATTTCGATTTATGGTCATTTCCTAAGGAATTCATTTCTCATATTTTTGTTCTAGTATATTATTTGGCCCCATTAAAAATAATCTGTATCTCTGTTAACATTTTCTATTTAGGGAAACTTGGTTTGGGGGGGTTGTGGGGGGATTCTTTTCTTTTTTCTTTTTTTTTTTTTTTGGTCATTCATAGGACTTGAACTCAGGACCTGGGAGTTCTCTCAGCTTTCTGCCTCACAGCTAGCACTTGACCACTTTGAACCTCAGCTCCACTTCTAGCTAATTGGAGATAAAAGTCTTGGGCTGGGAGTGTTGCCTAGTGGTAGAATGCTTGCCTAGCATGCATAAAGCCCTGGGTTCAATTCCTCAGTACCACAAACACAGAAAAGGCCAGAAGTAGTGCTCAAGTGGTAGAGCACTAGTCTTGAGAAAGACCAAGAACAATGACCAGGCCCAAAGTTCAAGCCCCAGGATTGGCAATAAATAAATAAATAAATAACAGAAAAAAAATAAAAAAGAGTCTCTCAGGTTTTCTTGCCTGTGGGCTGGCTTCAAACTGCGATCCTCAGATCTCAGCCTGCTGGGTAGCTATGACTACAGGTTTGAGCCATTAGCACCTGGCTTAAAATATTGTTCTCCTAAGTTTTTCTTCACTTTCATTGATTTATCACCTGTGATTCCAGTTTAGTTTTCTGAACATATTCAACATAGCTAACTTAAAGTCTGTCTAGGAAGCTCAAGGATAGGATTCTTCAGCAATATTTTCCATTATTTAATACTATTTTTCTATGAATTTTCTAGGTCTCTCCCTCTCTATCTCTCTCTTTCTCTCTCTCTCTCTCTTTCCCTATCTAACACTTTTGTTAAACTTTCTGAATATTATAATATAAAAGTTCTGGAAATCTTATTTTCCTTATTTTTCTGCTGTTTTTGCTTGTGATGGGTAGTTTTTATTTGGGTAGTGACATTCCTAAATCCTTTTAGTAAAGTCTCTTATATGAGTATCGAAATCTATGCTTTGTTAAACACCTTCTGATCCGCTAGTGATGAAAGGGATTATTCTTTAAATTTCTAATTCAAACAACAACAACAACAAAAAAACGAAGAGGAAGAGAATGAAGCCCATGTTTCCCCAGTGTTTTCCCATTAGCCCCACTTGTGGACATTTCTTCAGCATGTTAACAAACCCTGACAGCTCTGCTAGGCTCCCATAGATAAGTGAGGCTGGAAGCTTAGGACTCGATCAAGACTCTCTGTTCATGACATCTCACTATGGCTACTGAGCAGACTAATATAACATTATGTCTAACAGACAACTTTTATGACTGAAGGAGCTGGTCAGGATCCAGGGAGGCCTTTTGAGTTTTGCTGTATCAACAATTCATAACAATTCGTCTCAGAGCTGGCTGCGGGTGGCTCACTTCCGTAATCCTAGCTACTCTGGAGGCTGAAATCTGAGGAATATGGTTTGAAGCTAACTCAGACAGAAAAGTCGGTGAGGGTGAGAAGACTCTTATCTCCAATTAACCACCCACTCCCTCACCCCCCGAAAATAAATCCAGAAATGATGCTATGGTAGAGCACTAGCCTCGAGCAAAAATGTTCAAAGACAGTGCCCAGGCCCTGAGTTCAAGGCCCAGGACAAAGAAAGAAAGAAAGAAAAAAAGAAAGAAAGAAAGAAAGAAAGAAAGAAAGAAAGAAAGAAAGAAAGAAAAGAAAGAGAGGGGGGAGGGAGGGAGGGAGGGAGAAAGGAAGGAAGGAAGGAAGGAAGGAAGGAAGGAAGGAAGGAAGGAAGGAAGGAAGGAAGAGAGGATGCAAAAGAAAAGGGGGAAGATGGGAGAAAAAGAAAGAAAATGCATCTCAAATCTTAGTGTCTTTCAACAACTGTTTCTTCTTCCTTAGCCCGCCAGTCAGCTGAGTGACAGTGTGGATCTGAGCTTGGCTCTCCTGCTCGAATTTGGATCATTCACGTGTCTACAGAAAACCAACTGCTAATCTATGGCTGATTGCTTTAAGAAGCTCCTGACAGGAAAAACTTGGCTCTGCTCCAAGTGATTTGTCACTCTTCAGTGGGCTAGCCCAAACTTGTTTTAAAATAGTAACTGGGTAAAAGAGAGAGTCACAGAGAGAGAGTCCATCAGTTAGGTAACTTTCATTCAGGAGTGAAATCGTCTGAGCCTTTTATTGACCAAAACAAGTCATGAGGACAATCAGATTCACAGAGAGGGTGGACACTGCCTCTGGAAACTCAGAATCTGTGAAGCTGTGTCATGTACAGAAGGCTAGGAGGAAGTGAGCCAGGCCAACTGCCCACATCTACCACACGAGGCATGACAAGCTACTCAGCCTGCAAAATACCTGCCAATATCCCTTGATCACCAGTGAAACACTTGTTACCATTGTCCATAAATACTCAAGCACATTCTCAACCCCTCTCACAAAGACACTTTAGGAAACTCTTTGATTAAGACTCCTTCCATATGTTATATTAAAGTCATGCTGCAATTAGAGAGCCATTGGCAAAAGGCCAATTCAGGGTTAACTTTCTTAACAGATATTTAGTAATAGAGAGCAGGTTTGTCAGAAGGAAAGGATCCTGAGTTTTGGGGGGAAACTCAGACTGTCAGTTCTGCCAGATTTTGTTCTGACACATTCCATGTAGACAGACAACTCTAGCAGGCTTGAGCACGTGCTATTTGTAAAGCCTACTGGGATTAATTCTTCATAGTTTAACAAGCACGAGCCGTATTATGCACTAAATCGTCTCCATGTCAGCCCACTAAAAGAATTATTTAGCTTAAACAAATCATAATCTGTTGCTAAGAGAGATAAAATAATAATCGGCATTAGAACAAGGAAGCGTTGCGCCCTTCTAAGGAAGGACCTTCTTGACATTTCAGTTTCTCATGAATCGAACTTGTCAAGTTTATGTAAACAGCATTTACACCAGTTGCATCTCACAGGCATCATTGCAAAATGTGCACTATAATTTTCAAGTAAAATGTAAAGAACGATGCCAAACCACGTGTGAAATCCAGGCAGAAGGACACATGCTCCATAGTCATAATAGGTCAAAACAAGAGTTGGACTTACTCATCTTTGAACTATGAAGCTCTGGAGATACAAAATTTGGAATATAATTCAAGTAAAATTCAGAAGAGATTTAAGAATAGCATTTCAAGCTATCCATGCCCCCCCACCCCTTCAGTTGATATTCAAAACTTAACCTGCCTAATTAGGAAGTCATGCACACAGTATGTCCTGTGGCTTTTCCTGAGCCAGCCATATGTTCAGCATGTGTCTTTTTGTGGAAAATTAAATACAGATATTGCTTATGATCAGAATGAAGACAGACAGAACCACAACGTTGGAGAATACAAGCTTGACTGCTACTTACATCCAATGCAGGATACCTTTCTAGTTTTGTTTAAACCAACAGACATTTCACAGTGCACCACTGGGTCATGGTTAATGCAAATCTACCAGAGCAGAGACTCAGCAACTGGATCACTACCAAGAACAGATTGTCTCAGCTCTGATATGTATCCTGGCCAAGGACACATTCCAATTGGACCCCAAGATTTGTGAGGGGCCTCACCAATGAAAAATGAAGTTTCTACAAAAAGCAGGAACTGGGTTACCATGAATGAATGAGAAATAGCTTTAAAGATGAAGGAATTTCATTATAAAAGTCTTCTTAACACTAGGCACAACACGATTGATATTCTCCATACACCAAGTACTCTTCTACGTAGTTCTGACAAATAACTGACACTGAAAAGGCCATTGCTTAAAATCTTGGCACATCAGAAGCTGTTCTCCTTAGATGCTTCATTCTTGTTAAATGCTACACAAAATGTTTATAACTACGATGCCATGCACGTTTTCCACTTACTTAAGTAATTGTTCTTCCCTTTGATTTACCTCCGGGTCTCATCTTTTCTGTTGTCAGAGAAAAACTACAAAGGGTCTAGCAAAGTACGGTACATGAGGATAGATATGCAATAAATACCCGACTGAAGTGGTGTGTCTGGTTTAGAGGGCCAGTCTCATTTCCTGAGTAAATAACTATAATTTTCTTCTTATAAACTTTACTAAACTCTTGTCTAGGCAGTTATGGATGTGAAGAGATGTCTACCACAGGGTGGTTTATTGACCATTTAGTTGAACTTCTTTCTCTAGATCCTCTTGGCAGTAGGTAAGGCTTCAGAAACTCAACCAGTAATACCATGTTCAAGCTTGAAAACTCAAACCAAAGCTAGTCATGGAGCCTGCAGCTCTACACAGTGACTGTTCATGGCATCCATAGAAGTCTAAGAATTTTATTTAAAATATAGTTCAAGTAAAAATTTATGTTCGGTTATGTGTGTGTGTGTGTGTTATATGAGTGTATGCACGTGTGCACAGGCATGTGTGTATCATATATATTTGTGCTGCTAATGAGGCTTGAACTCTGGGCCAGCGTGCTGTCCCTTGGCTTTGATTTATCAAAGCCTGGATCTTGTCAAGTGAAGAATAAATAACCAACTTTAGCCTCCAGTAGGTTTGCCTATTGAAAGAAACATGTTTACATTTCCCCTTAAGTAATGCCTGCAAAGTTACTTAGACACTTTTTAAAATTTATCTCCCTCCCCCCCCACCCGTGCTTGGTGAGTTGTACTTTTAGTATGATTCACACAAATTATCATCAGCTAAACAAACAGCAGTACAGATGACTCGCGCCATGAAATAAATCTCCCATCTTAACACATCGCAAAAAAGCCAATAAACAAGAGTGAGTGTCTGAGGAAAGTTAAAACAATAGTCCTCACTGGCACACTGAGACAGTAGTCATAGCCAAAGTATGTGTACAACAAAGGGCCCATAGAATACCATGTCGGTAAGGACAGTCAGAATCTAGGGTATCCGTCTACGGGAATCGTGTCCAAAGCTCTAGAAAATGCAGAGCCTTCTAGAGCCATCCACAATTGGAATGCAATTTACTATGGCCAAGTGAGTATAAGAAAACTTTGGGTTCATCAAGGATAAAATGGAGGTCACAAATTTCTACCACTCACCGGAGTGGCCCCTGTCTTCTCTCTAACTCTAGAGAAGATTCTGGACTCCTCAGATGACTAAAGCTGCCCAGCCAGGCTTACATGTGTGGTGTGACTGGAAAAGGATAGGACCCAAGAGGAGTGCGACAATACCTGGAAAGACAAACTTCTCACTGGCGCTAAGTGTCTGGTGCTTTGGTGCCATACGTTTGTGATGCATGGGGAAGGTTCTTGGAAGATATCCTAACAGTCTTCGTGAAGACAGACTGTATTGATTTCCACTCACTCTAACTCATGCTTAGCCACGGGTGGAAAGCCATCAAGGAAACCACAGATCAAGCATGCCAATGGAAACAAAAGCAGACCAGTCGATAGAAAGCTCCACTGAGCTGCCTGGCTGCTCAGAAGGTTGAGAGCTGAGAATCAAAGTTGGAAGCCAGTCCTAGTAGGAAAGTGACAGAGACAGTGACAGAGAGACAGAGACACAGAAAGATACAGAGAAAAAGACAGTAAGCAAGTTTTCCCTTCTTTTTCCCTCCAGCCCTTTCTCCTTCCCTCTCTCCCTCCCTCCCTCCCTCCCTCCCTCTCTCCTTCCTTCCTTCCTTCTTTGATGTTTTTCTACCTTTCTTTCTTTTCCAGTCCTGGGGCTTGAACTCGGGGCCTGGGCACTGTTAATGAGCTTTCTCAAGGCTAGCCTCTACCATTTGAGTCACCTCCAGCCTTTTCTGTGTATGTGGTACCAAGGAATTGAACCCAGGGCTTCATGCAAGCTAGGCAAGCACTCTACCACTGGACCACACTCCTGGTCTGAGAGCAAACAAATTTTATTCCTCTTACATATGTATTTGCACATGCCCTTCTTTCCTTTTCAGGTACTCAAAAAACCAGCATGCCATCCTGCAACTGGTACTAAACATGAGTTCCTTTCTTCCTCTGGAAAATAAGTTCTGTAGCTTTAGGATTCTGATTCTGATCTTTAGCAAAGTAAGCTCAGTGTTCTCTTAGGCAAGCCTTTCAATCAGAGGATAAGGAATGTGAGACCCCTCTTGACAGAGCAGAACCCCACAGGTGAAATCAGTGACTCTTCTTGGAAACGGGTAGAAGAGGCCACAGTTTTGCACATAGCTTTCCATAGCTCTTTAAAAAAAAATGTATGGCTGAGATTGATGGCTCACATCTATAATCCTAGCTAGTCAGAAATCTGAGATCTGAGGATCTTGGTTTGAAGCCAGCCTGGGCAAGAAAGGGCATGAGATTCTTAGCTCCAATAAACTAACCAAAAAGTCAGGAATGGCTTACGTGGCAGAGTGCAAGCCTTGAACAAAGCTTAGGGACAGCTCCCAGATTTTTAGTTTTCGTGCCCCAGGATGCCAACATCAAGGAAAGAAGGGAGGGAGGGAGGGAGGGAGGGAGGGAGGGAGGGAGGGAGGGAGGAAGGAAGGAAGGAAGGAAGGAAGGAAGGAAGGAAGGAAGGAAGGAAGGAAAAGCAGAAGGAAAGAACTAGGTATCAATAGTTTACTCTCGTTATACTAACTACTCAGGAATCAGAGATCTAAAGATCCCAATTTTAAGCCAGTCCAGGCAGAAAGATCTTTGAGCTACTTATGTCCAATTAACCAGTGGGGAAAAAAGCCAGAAATTAAGATGTGACTCAAGTGACAGAGTGTCAACAAGGCCCTGAGTTCAAGTCATACTCCGTGTACAACAAAAACGACTCACATATATCTGCATACACTCAATGTCTGCCAGCGATGTTTCCTTTTGGTTATATGTTTGTAATCTCTACTTAAGCCATTGGCATCTCACCAGGAGCACCGGTCTTCGAAGCTGGCCCAGGAGCTGGGAAATTTCCTCCTGCCTCTTCTCCCTCTTGCCAACACAATCAAACTCAGTCTGTCAGCAGTTTGCCAAACCAGGCAGACTAGCAAATAAACCTCTCCTGCTTTGCAGGAAAATGCAGACATTCTTATCAGTTCACAGTGCTCCCCTCACAACCCCTGCAGTGTGATCTTGGGTTTCTTGTGTGTGGGGGGTGTCGTCTGAGGGTGCCACGTGAAGTCTTTTATAAGCTGACATTTCCTGTCACTGCACTGCCATGTCTATGGGCCAAGCCAAATAGCTCTTGTAGTCTTTGGATCCCAAACTCTGTTTCTGTCTCTCTGTCTTCCTTCTCTGGATTCATTCCTCAGGTCTCTTCAACTCAGGGACAAGATTCAGGGGACAGGTGTGCTGCCAACACTGAAGGGAAACTGTGGCTAGCAATATTCCTGTAGGATAAAGAAGCAAAGCTTTTACTATTTCACAACTCTTGTTCCTGTTCAGTGAAACACGTAAGTGAAAAAGAAAGTCAAAGTAGGCCAGCTTAACTGGCCTAAAATGTATTTGTAATGTTTCCTATTGTATTCAAATAATGGGTTATTAGTTGGATCATGATGAAGGAGAACACTATAGGAGGGAGAGAGAGAGAGAGAGAGAGAGAGAGAGAGAGAGAGAGAGAGAGAGAGAGAGAGAGAGAGAGAGAGAGAGAGAGAGAGAGAGAGAGAGAACGCCAATAACTAGAGAAAAAGGAACTCAAAGACACAATCTACCACTACTAGCTGCCTATCACAGGGCTCTGGTAACAATCACAGACCATTCAAGGGAGAAAATTGGTTTAAGGGGCCGGGAGTTTGGTCTAGTGGTAGAGTGCTTGCCTAGCATATACGAAGATCTGGGTTTGATTCCTTGGTACCACATACATAGAAAAAAGCTGGAAGTGGTGCTGTGACTCAAGTGATAGAGCACTAGCCTTAAGAAAAGTCCAAGTGCACAGGCCCTGAGTTCAAGCCCCATGACTGGCAAAAAAAAAAAAAAACCAACCAAAAATACCCCAACCTCTTTTTTTTTACATTGCATGGCAGTAATCCCTAAATTAGATCTATGCACGAATTCAGCAATTCTATTCAATTCTATGCTAGGTACATATTTAACAATACAAATATGTCTCAAAAGACAAACCAAATATCTATCAACAACATAATCTATGAACCAATTTTGTAATAGTCTACAACAGAAATAAGAAAACTTCTGTTATGCTGCAAACATGGATGAATCTGTAAACCATACTGGTCAGAAAACAGAATCAGATGCAGGGTAGCCATATTGCATTGTGTGAGTCACACACACACATACACACACACACACATACACACACACACACACACACACACACACACACACACACACATCATTGCAAACTGATCTGCAGTGCTAGACATCATAGCAGCAGTTGCCCTTTGACGAATGGAGTTGTTTGAAGAAGGAGCTTTAAGACTGGTAGCGTTCTGCTTTCCTCATTGCTTGTGACTCGACAAGGTCCCTTGGTGAATTAGGATCTGTTCTTACTGAGAGAGAGGACTTCTGTAAGACACAAAGTCATTCCAATTTTGCCCTTGCTTTTAGACTCTATGTTCTTAGCACATCTCCAATATGCTCTTCATAGTTTTATCCTTTGGTGCCTTTCTTACATAGTTGAGTGGCTGTTAAGTGTAGGAGGCATATCTCTTCTCTATGTCATATGACCTAAGAGTGAAATATATATACGTAGATAGATAGATAGATAGATAGATAGATAGATAGATAGATAGACAGACAGATAGATATGCAGGCCATTTGTCATTAACTTGGTCATCTCATTGATGTAAAAATTATAAAAAGGGTGTCATGGTGTTTGTATCACTATTTCTGTGTGGGTTTTCTTTCCGTATTGCTATAAGAAAAGATCCTGGTACTGATGGCTCATGACTGCAGTAGGTCATGCCTAGCCATTCAGGAAACTGAGACCTGAGGATTACAGTTTGAAACAAGCCAAGATAGAAATGTCCCGGGGACTCTTATCTCTGATTAAATAGCAAATAGCCAAAAATGGAGCTGTGGGCCGGAAATGTGGCCCAGTGGTAGAGTGCTTGCCTAGCATGCACAAAGACCTGGGTTCGATTCCTCGGTACCAAATATGTAGAAAAAGCCAGAAGTGGTGCTGAGGCTCAAGTGGTAGAGCTCTAGCCTTAAGAAAGTCCAAGGACAGTGTTCAGGCTCTGAGTTCAAGTCCAGGACTAACAAAAAAAATGGAGCTGTGGCTCAAGTGGTAGACCACTTGAGCAAGAAAGCCAAGGCCCTGAGTTCAAACCCCAGTACTCACACTCTCTCTTTCACACACACACACACACACACACACACACACACACACACACACACAATCAAGAACAGGAAAAATTCAAGTAATTATGTTAAGACAAGTTATAAGAAGTAATTAGCTGACCTACAGCAGATAACCATAGATCAATAAATATGGAATTCTCAGCATAAATATTGAAAACCTAATAAACAATATTTGTACTAGTATATGAGATTGTTTAAAATGAAGAAATCTTTAACTGTATACTTTTTAGGAAAAGTGAAATTTTTGGAGTTGTCAAATACTTTATCATGAAAAGATATTTATTGAACTACAAATGTATGTCTCTATTCTCAGTGGTACACTTTAAAAGGATATAAAAAGAATTCAGTCTGAAGATTATAAAATTCAGGCTATCAAACCTAAGTGTGGAGAAAGTTGGAAGATTTAGTAACAAGTAAGGATCAAACACTTCATGTTGCGTAAATCATGTTTTATCTGTAGAACTGAGAAACATTCAGAGCAAATCTGAAGCTCACCTGGCTTCAGTTTCAAATAAACCTGAAACTCACGCAGGTTCAACAAAAGTTTCATCGAGGTTCATGAACTTTCATCAAATGTGAGCTGATTTTTTTTTTGAAGTTGGACAATTCAACAATTTTTCCCATGTTTAGACTAGATTTCTTTTCAAATGAAAACTCTCAGGTGCAAGTTGAAGATTAAACGCAAACAGTCTGAGTCTTACATTTTACAAATATAATCTTGACATGTCTTTTTAGAAGTTGTAAGCTAATTTTGGTGAGTTAAAAAAAACCCTTAGTTTAACATTCTATCTTTTCTGTGTACAAGACTCACTGGAATTAATATCACTTACAAAAAAACCCCAGCAATACTGAACACAAGTACATGTATATAGTCACAGCAATTACCAATATTTATTATTCAGTTATTTGTGTGTATGCCCATATACACAAGAGTGTGCACATGTATGCATATGAATACAAGGCTTAAACTCAGGGCTTTAAACTCTCTTTTGACTTTTTTTGCTCAAGCTGGTGTTCTACCACTTGAGCCACAATTCTACTTCTAGCTTTTTGTCTGGTTAACTGGAAATAAGAGTCTCACAAACTTTCCTGCCTGGCCGAGCTTCAGAGAGAGATACTCACATCGGTGTTTGATTCAGTTATGGTTTTAAACTTATTATCATTATTATTATTATTATCATCATCATCATCATTATTACCACATTTCTCTATATTACATCCTTTTACAGTACAATCAAAGAGAAGTCAAATGACTCATCCAATGTTAGGCAAGTAAAATGTGACAGTACCAGAATCCCATTCCTTCCTGTTTTCTATCATTGTATTAATTAATGGTAGAAGAGGGAATTGTTGTGACAACTCTGTGGATGTATATATTGTACTTTGAACAAGTTTATTATCTCTGTTCTTTCCTCCATACATATTCCCCCTTTTCAAACAATATTTGGTGGATCTCATTTCCATTCTACATATATCAGGAGTATAGATTGGTCTACTTCCAACTAGTATTCTTTCCCTTCCACTCTCCCTTTCCATTCTTACCCCCAGAGAGTCCCCTGTTTAGACTCAATGTCATATCATTATCATCACCATCACCATCATCACCATCATCATCACCATCATTGCTCTGCCATTGTCTTCATATGTGGTTCCCGCCTGTAATCCTAGCTACTAGAAGGCTAAGATCTGAAGATCAACTCCAGATACAGATTTTTTATTTCTTTGTTGTTGTTGGTCATAGGACTTCAACTCTGGGCCTGAGTGCTATCTGTGAGCTCTTCAGCTCAAGGCTACCACCCTACCCCTTGAGTCACAGTGCCACTTCTGGTTTTCTGATGGTTAATTGGAAATAAGAATCTCAGACTTTTGTGCCTGGGCTGGCTTTGAACCACGATCCTCAGATCTCAGCCTTCCTGAGTCGCTAGGGTTACAGGTGTGAGCCACCATGCCCAGCTTCAGATACAGATTCTTATGCTGTATGTTGATCTCAGTCTTTCCTTTCTGTTCATTATTATCTTCTCCAAAACATTTTTCTGTCCCCCAAAACTTGCAATTTATCTATAATGCTTCCCATTAGGAAAGTGAATTATATTCATCCACTGGATTTTCAAGGAAACTCAACACTTCTCTTAATTCTTTTACATGACTTCTTGCTTTGATCATGATAATGTGTCCATGATCTGTCACAATATTTGTGAATTTGAGAGTGACTTGAAGAACATACCTCAGTCAGTTAGGAAAGCACTTCTTTAGTATAAATAAGACCCTGAGTTTAGCCGTCAGTATTGCAAACACGAAACATAAAGTATTTGTGTGAGTGCTGGTAGCTTACACCTCTAACCCTAATTATTCAGAAGGCTGAGATCTGAAGATTATGATTCAAAGCCAACACAGTCAGGAAAGTCTGTGGGACTCTTATCTCCAACTAATCATCAAAAAAGCCCTAAAGTAGAGCTTTGGCTCAAGTGCTAGAGCATCAGCTTTGAGCAAAAAACTAACAAAAAACAAAAAACTAAGGGACAGCACCTAGACCCTGAGTTCAAGGTCCCAGTTCTGACAAAAACAAAACAAAACAAAACAATATTAATGTTTTCTCCACATCACTGTTCTAAGAACAATTGTGTCCTGGTGCTATTTTCCCTACACACTCGCAGTGTTTTAACATATCAATCTCATGTTATTATGTTACCATATACATCATTAATTATACTACTTAATGTAAGTCCTATGGACCCCACACAGTTAATAAATGGGCTTCAAAAAAACTGATGTCACCCTTCCCAACATTTAATATCCTGTAAAAAATTAGAAATTTCTGCTCTATTAACACAATGAATGTCGAGATTTTGCTTGAAGAGAACCGAACTACTGAATCTTTATTCCTTTCAAATTTTCAATTTAATTCCACATATTCTTGAAGATATTAAATTCTACTAAAAGTCTTCAAAACCTATTTCTTTCCTTTTAGAGAGAAAGATCTGGCTGGATGCAACCACGGTGCCATTTACATTCACCTGAGAAAGGAATTTGTTATTCACTTCAGCTTGCTTTGACAAAAACACAAAACCAACCACTACCTCTTTTGTCGTCCACTATGTTATGTTAGTGTGCTTTCTTCTGTGTGTGTATGTGTGTGTGTGTGTGTGTGTGTGTGTGTGTGTGTGTGTGTATGTGTTGGTACTAGTTGTCCCTTAGCCCCTCTGCCCAAGACTTGTGCTCTACTACTTTGAGTCACATGGACTTTCCTGCTCGAACTGGCTCTGAACTGTGATCCTCAGATCTCAGCCTCCTGTGTTGCTGGGATTACAGGCGTGAGCCACCAACATCTGGCCATTTCCAGTTTTTGACTAGTAAATTGGAGATAAGTGTTTTTCACTTTATCTGCTCCCGCTGGGTTTGGACAGCCAGCCTCAGATCTCCATTGCCTGAGTAGCCCGGGTTACATGTGTTAAGAGAGCACCAAGTGCCTGTTGTAAACATTAAAATATGATTTGTTCTGGAAGTTTCACAAGTGTTTTTTGCACTCTTTATCATTCTTTCCGCATTATTTCTCTGGGTTTTCAGCTACTAAGATTTTCTCTGTGAATTTTCAAATAGAATTTGGAAGAATATAGAGGAGAGTTCAATAGAAGGTTAAATCTCACAATCCCATTCGGATGAGGTCCACTTGGAAGGAAGCCATCTTAAATCCAGAAGGAAGAAAATGACTCCCAAAATTTATACACATAAACTTTTCCTTGTGTGTTCATGTAAATAACAAATAATATATTCTCCTGCACCTTTTTTTTTGTTGCTTTCTATTCCTTGGAGATGAATTAAACTATCACATATAATAAAACATACATTTTCCAGTGAAGATTTGTTTGTAATTTTGACATTTACCTCTTGTAATACCTTTTTTGTTTCTTGCTTCCTTAGAAATAATAACATACAAGCCAGGGTGGGTGACTCACACCTAGAATCCTAGCTACTCAGGAGGCTGAGATCTAAGGATTGTGGTTAGAAGCCATCCCTTACAGGAAAAAGTCCTTTAGATAGATCTCCAAGTAATAATAAAAAAGTGAAGGTTTGGCTCAAAGTGTTAGAGCGCTAGCCTTGAGTGAAAAAGCTCAGGGATAATACCCAGGCCTTGAGTTCAAGCCCCAAGACAGAAAAAAAAATTATGAATGACATGTATGGAAATGTAATAATGAAATCTTCTTCGGTATAAATAATTCAAAAATGACTGGCAAAAACTAAAAAGAAAATCATAAGATTTGAGTGGAATCAGATCAATATTTAAACCTTTAATACAAAGCAATGATTCAAAAATCATAAAACCAAAGAAAGTCCTTAAATTATTTTTAAAAGATTAAAATGATAGAAGAAAAGAAATGATGTTTTTATATCTTCGCTAAATAAGCCCCATGCTTCCATCATTAAAAATCATAAATAGGAGCCAGTAATCCTAGCTACTCTGGAGGCATAGATCTGAAGATCATGGTTCAAAGCCGGTCTGGGCACTGAAGTCTGAGATACTCTTATCTCCAATTAATCACTAGAAAACGGGATATGGAGCTGTGGCTCACAGGGTAGGGTAGTAGCCTTGAGCTGAAGAGCTCAGGGACAGCTCCCATACCCAGAGTTCAAGCCCCATGACCCACAAAAAATATCATAAATAGGACTTAGTATAAAAAAAGTCAGTTGGGGCTGGGAGTTTGGCCTAGTGGTAGAATGCTTGCCTAGCATGCACAAAGACCCGGGTTCAATTCCTCAGTACCACATACACAGAAAAGCCAGAAGTGGTACTGTGGCTCATGTGGTAGTGTGCTAGCCTTGAGAAAGCTGAAGGACAATGCTCAGGCTCTGAGGTCAAGCCCAAGGACTTGCCAAAACAGAAAAAGGGACTTGAATTGAGTATGCCTATAATTGTTGCTACTCAGAAGACTGAGACCTAAAATTCATAGTTCAGAGCCAACCTAGGCAGAAAATTCTGTGAGACTCCTATCTCCAATTAACCATCAAAAAGCTAAAAGTGGAGCTAGCCTTAAGCATGAAAGTTCAGGGGCAGTGCACAGGCTCTGAGTTCAAGCTTCAAGCTTCGATACTGGTACTTAAAAAAAATCAAAACAAAAATGAAGAATAAGCATAATAGCCTCTCACATCAGCCTCCACTCAGGAATATTATGTTGTCTAGTAGCTCTCGAATACTCACTTAAGGATACACTTAAACCTGCAGAAAAGAGTTCTGTCATTATGGCAATCTCTGCCTCATGATACAATGGCTGAAACACAGGCCTCGGGGATACACTTGATTTCTCCATGGGAAACCCTAAGGAAACTGTTTTACTGAGAAGCCTGCTCCTATATAAATTGTTTTGGTCGTATTCTTTTCCACACAAGCTGCCATGACTTAATAGCCATAACAGACTCATGATACCGTGTTGCTTCCAAGAATTACTTCTCTTGAATGTCTGCAGCACACAACTAAAATATTGAGTGTGCGACTCAAACATAAGCTATAAAAAGCAGCAGGAATTAGGGCCAGCCAACACGAGTATCTTGGCATAGGGTTTAAATGTTAGCTTCTGACAGTGGCAGCTTATTAAACAATTTGAAAATAAGACATTTTCCCACCACAAGGAAAACATTCATTTCTAGGGACTTTACAACCTGGGATTTAAGGCTTTAAAAGAAAATATGCTGTCTGGATTGTGGATTATCTAAAGGCATTGAAGAGAGACCTGCCAATACAATTGGCCTGAGGTTGGAAGGTTTGAAAAGTCCTTTTAAGTGAAGAAAAAAAATGGAAAAGGGGGAAAGAGCTACAAGAAGAAAGGAGTCAGAGACCAAAGACCAAACCATCTTATGTATGAATAGTAAGATTGCATAAGAAAATAAAAAATAAAAGGAAAGATGACTTTATTCCTATCAATGATGTGTGTGTGTGTGTGTGTGTGTGTGTGTGTGTGTGTGCTGTTTCCTGGATTAGAACTCAGGGCCTAGGTTATCCCTAAGCTTTTAAACTCAAGGCTAATGCTCTAACACTTAAACCACAGCACCATTTCCTGCTTTTTCTGTGTATTGGGTACTGAGGAATTAAACCCAGGGCTTCATGCATGCTAAGCAAGTACTCTACCACTAAGCCACACTCCAATCTTCCACTTCATGGACTTTCTTGCTTGGGTTAGCTTCTAACTGTGAGCCTCAGCTCTCAGCCTCCTGTGTAGCTAGTATTATGGTGTGAGCCACTGGTGCCTCGCTCACGAGGCATTCTTTTTTTTTTTCCAGTCCTGGGCTTGAGCTCAGGGCCTGAGCACTGTCCTTGGACTTTTCTCAAGGCTAGAGCTCTACCACTTGAGCCTCAGCACCACTTCCGGCTTTTTTCTATGTATATGGTACCAAGGAATCGAACCCGGGTCTTCATGCATGCTAGGCAAGCACTATAACCACTAGGCCAAACTCCCGGCCCAACAAGGCATTCTTATATAAGCTGTTCCAGCCAGTAAAAAGATATTCTATCATATTCAGGAGTATGTGGGGCTCTGGGCTTGAACTAGGAAATAAAGCAAGCTTCCTGTCTAGTAGAGTGGTACTGAGAAAGGCACAGGCAGATGACCGGTGAAACACAGCAAGACAGTGAAGATGCCATGAGAGACGTACCAGAGGGGAGCCCCGATTCTGTGGTTCACAGTTCATGGCTCTTCAGGCTGTCCATTTTCTTCCTGAAATTTACCATGCTTTCCAGCTCTGTGGTTGAGAGCACAGAGAAATTCTAAGAATCACGTAAGTTTTACTTTTGCTAGCTTTTCTTTTTCTTTTTCATTCTCTTCCTTCCCATCTCTCTTTCCCTTCCTTCCTTCCTTCCTTCCTTCCTTCCTTCCTTCCTTCCTTCCTTCCTCCCTCCCTCCCTCCCTCCCTCCCTTCCTTCCTTCCTTCCTTCCTTCCTTCCTTCCTTCCTTCCTTCCTTCCTTCCTTCCTTCCCTTTCTTCCTTCATTCTCTCCCTTCCCTCCTTCCTTCAGCTTTTTTTTTTCTTTTTTGCCAGTCCTGGGGCTTGAACTCAGGGCCTGAGCACTGTCCTTGGGCTTTTTCCTCAAATCTAGAGCTTTGCCACTTGAACCACAGCACTACTTTCAGCTTTTCTATGTATGTGGTACTGAGAAATCGAATCCTGGTCTTTGTGTATGCTAGGCAAGCACTCTACCACTAGGCCAAACTCCCAGCCCCCTTCCTTCTTTCTTTCTCTCTTTCTTTCTTTTATATGTGTTGGTCCTGGAGCTTAAGCAATTCTTGTGCTCTCCTTTAGCTTTTTTTTTTTTATAGTTTGTGCCCTACTACTTGAGTCTCAGCTCTACTTCTACTTTTTTTGGTAGTTCATTGGTGGTAAGAGTCTTGTGGATTTTCTTGCCCAGACTGACTGTTAGCATTGATCCTCAGATCTCAGCCTCCTGAGTAGTTAGGATTACAGGCATGAGTCCCCAGGCCTAGCTAGCATTTCTTACATGTAACTATCTGGGTAAGAAGTGTAGATGCATGTACTCACAATGCACATATGAAGTATATAAAACACTTAACATATCATAAATCACATCACACATATAAACCCCTTCAAATTGTGCTAACTCAGCCAGGCATCAGTGGCTCACACCTGTAATCCTACCTACTCAGGAAGCTGAGATGTGAAGATCATGGCTCAAAGACAACCTGACCAGGAAAGCCCATGAGACTCTTATCTCCAATTAGGTATTCCCATGTAAAAAAACCACCACCACAAGTGGAAGCCCAAAGTGGACCTGTAGCTCAACTAATAGAGCATACAACTCAGGGAGAGGGCCCAGGCCCTGACTTTAATCCCCAGGGCCTGCATCAAAAATAAATAAACAAACCAGCAAACAATGCTAACTCACAAGCAGTGCTGGTAGGATGCAGCAGTATGGCTAATAGTTACTCTAGCACGTACTTGGTACTTGGCTATTAACTCATGGGGTTAGATCATTCTATTTATTGAAGGTACACAATACCTCCTCAAATCAGACTATGTGCAAGTGAGCTTGGACTTAGCACCAAAGCACAATTTTATTTGGAACCACAGCCTCCTCGGGGGAGTGGGTCCTATCTGCTCAAAACATAATGACGCAGCAGGAAGTGCCTTTCTTGTCTACTGAGTGATCCCTCCTCCTTTTCTTCCTCTTCCTCCTTGTCTTCTGATTGTGTTCTCCCCTTATCCTTCTTCATTTTATTTTTGCATAGTTATACAAAGGAGTTGCCGTTCAAATAAGTAGCATATGAATACAATGAATCCTGCTCATTGTTACTCTTTTCTCTCCTCCCTCCTAATCCTACCCTTTCCCTCAGTTTTCCCAGGGAAATTTTGTAGGACATGTATTGAATTTTACCACTATATTTCCTCCCCATTCCTTTCTTCATTCAGCTGCTATCCCCCTTGATCCTACCCACCCCTTTCAAGTACCCATTTCCTGGTATTTATTTTGTTGATCTGTGAGGGAACCTTCTAAGGAATGGACATTGCTTGAGTTTTCCTCTGAATCTATCATCTTTTTTTTTTTTTGCCAGTCGTGGGCCTTGAACTCAGAGCCTGAGCACTGTCCTTAGACTTTTCTCAGGGGTAGAGCTCTACCAGTAGAGCCATAGCATCATTTCCAGCTTTTTTCTATGTATGTGGGGTACCGAGGAATTGAACCCGGGTCTTCGTGCATGCTAGGCAAGCACTCTACCACTAGGCCAAACTCCCGGCCCCATGAATCTATCATCTTTTGGTGAATGCACATGTACACTTGGATATAATCTCAGAGTATTTACTTATATATTAATAGATTCACTCCAGCTTCTACATATGAGAGAAAACATGTATTTTTGGTTTATTTGGTCCTGAGTTCACTTACTACGATCTCTCATTCCTGGTTCTTTAAAAGAAAAAGAAATAAAGGGAATGCAAAGTTAAGTGTTTAAAAAAAATAACTCTTTCAATGCCTGTATTGTGGTAAATCTTTTATATACACAAATAATCATCTAAGCCATAAAAGTCCTATTTTATTATTACATTTTTAATTGATAAAAAATAAATGTATGTCTATTTAATCTGTTTTGACCCTAAATTCTGGCTGGCACCAATGGCTCATGCGAAGAATTCTAGACTCAGGAAGCTGAGATCTAAGGATCAAGGTTCAAAGAGAGCCCAGGCAGGAAAGTCCATGTGACTCTTATATCCAATGTATCCACTAAAAAAAAAAAAAAAAAAAAAGAGGTAGAGTTGTGCTCAAGTGGTAGAGTCTAGCCTTGAGCATAAAAGCTTGGAGACAGTGTCCAAGCTCTGAGTTCAAGTGTTGCCCTTACACACACATACAAAATGTCCACATTTGTCATATATAAAATGGTTTCTGGGGGGCCAGAGTTTGACCTAGTGGTAGAGTGCTTGCCTAGCATGCACAAAGACCAGAGTTTGATTCCTTGGTACCACATACAAAGAAAAAGCCAGAAATGTTGCTGTGGCTCAAGTGATAGAGTTCTAGCCTCTAGAAAGCCCAAGGACAGTGTTCAGGCCCTGAACTCAGTCCCCAGACTGGCACAAAAAAATGATTTCAGATGCCCATGCATTGTGGGATGGTTAAATTGAATTAATGAACACTTGTCTCTGAAAACATAGTCAATCTCAGATTTAAACTCTTCAGCACTGTAGAAAATAAAAGTTTGTTTATGCCAGCTATTTGGTTGTGCTTTTTAAGGCAGCCCTAGATAACCGATGTATGATTTGGAATACTTAGAAAATTAGTAATTTTGACAAAAAAGAAACTACCTAATAATACAGAAGTATAAAAGCATATAACCTTGTAGATTCACTTTATATCTGCTCTCTGTAACACATTTCAAATCTTAGAAAAAAATCATTGTTCTTTAGCATTATACTGTCCTCATGTACGCTCCCCTGGGATTGGTTTATTTTCCCATAGAACTCTTGACACATAACTGCTCTTTGTGAACATTATATACATCCAACTCAGACAACAGCAAAATCATTAAAACATCTAACCAATCAGTGAGCAGACAAATCTATTTTTAAATAAACATGTTCTAAAAGACAGGGTTACAAATGTTAGATGAGATACAGGAAATCAGATATCTAATTAATTGGTTTCCTCAAGTGTTCAGTTTTCAGATATTTTACCCCAGAGAAGTTCAAAATTCTCACAAATATCATGTATCCATTATGTATGTGATTGTTTGTGTCTAACATTAGTTCATAACTGATCCTAGCTCAAAAATTACTCCTATGTCTTCAAGCTAACATAAGCTTATTCTAGACTTTGGCATTTTAATCCCCAGAGTTGTTTTTCTTAACTTAAGATGAAAAATACTTCTGGGTATATTTGTAGGATCTAAATGTCTATTATAAATCATAAACTAATACTAACAAAATAACAATGCTACTTTTACATTTCAACTTCCTCCTGAATGTAACCTTTCATAGTAAAGGGCTTGGAGTTGGAGAGTCCAACTAATTTCTAAATAAATCTATATATTTTACTGAAGAAAGGTTGAAAGACAGATCAACAGATGAGAATGAGAAGGCAGAGGTTCAGAGATAGATATAATGATAGATATAATAATGATATAAATAATGATGAACTAATGATGGATGGTGGATAGATTATAGTTGGTAAATGATAAGCAGATACAGAGACACATACATGCATAATAACTGTCGTTATCAAGGGTAAGGAACTTTGATTTCTTAGGCTCTACTGAAAATCCGCTTTCAACCTATTATCCCTGTTCATCTGCATCTTTGTCACAGCTCTAGTGATGTGCACAAAACAGAGAACTCCATTTTCAACAATTCCTAGTTGTACCCCAAAATTCAAATGCAACTTCATTAGTAATGTAAAGCAACAACAACAATAATAACCCAAGCAAGACAGCATCTCTAAACATGTTGGGTCATGGATCACCCTGTGTCCAAGAAAGGGCTTCAGGAATGTCACCTAGAAAACACTGTGACACAAATGTCCACAGGTTTCAGTCAGAATTCTGAGTGGGAAGTGACATGTCCATATACCTAGCCTGAAGAATTCATGGTTCTGTTTTGTTTAGAAAACCTTCAACAGCCAGGCACCAGTGGCTCACACCTATCATGCCAGCTTCTCAGAAGTTGAGCTCTGAGGATCATGGCTTGAAGCCAGCCTAGTTAGGCAAGTATGAGGGACTCTTATCCCCAATAAACAGAAAATGCTGAAGGTGGAGCTGTAGCTTAAATAGTAGAGTGCTAGCCTTAAGTGAAAAAGCTCACCCAGGACTGAACCCCTTCCCCAATAAAAAGGAAAAAGCAAATCATACACATTGAAGGTAGGATATAAAAAATTAAAAATAACTGAAATTGCATATAATTTTTTCTTGAGAAATTCAATAGTCCATAAAGAAAGAATTTCCATTATGGTCTGGGACAGGCTATTTACCTGGGACAGATCATTTACCTGATCTGAAATATTCAGTACACTAACTGTCCTGGAGGAAGGAATCATACCATAGGCCTCTAGATAGACTTCTTAGTCTTGCCTAATATTTTTTAATGAATTTTTAAATTTATTACCTGCTGAATTTTTCACTCTAAGATTTTGGAATCAAGAGATCTGTAATCTTTCCACAATGAGATTTAAAAGACAGAGAGAGAGAGAGAGAGAGAGAGAGAGAGAGAGAGAGAGAGAGAGAGAGAGAGAGAGAGAGAGAGAGAGAGACACTCATAAAAGTAATAACCAGAACTCACTTCACTGTGTTTTTTTTGGCAAATTAAGTTTAATGACAGAGACAAGCTATGGGATTAGACTAAAGAAACAACCTCTAACAAGCAAAATCCTCAATAAAATAAAATAAAATAAAGCAAGCAACAAAGCAACTGTTTTTTTTTTAAATAAATTTTGTTTATAGAAACTTCTGGGCTGAATAAATGAAAAAAGCAAAGGCTGAACACATGCCATGCTGATTACGTTTTGCCTCTGGCATTTTTTGTTTCTGAACCAAAATGAGTCCTATTTAAGACTGTAGATATAACTCTGAGCCATTTCTTCTACAAGAGATAAGACACGGAGATCCTGGAGTAGGCGTCATATAAAATTACTGACTGAAACAACATGAAACTGCTCCAGTAGAGGCACAGAACCTGTCCTTGATTGAAAAACAACCATTTTTTAATAATATAGTGAAAATTGGTATATAGCTTCGTAGGCCTGAAGCTGTTTCTTAACTTAATAAAGCCAGCCATATTAATTTGGCAATACTCCTAGACTAGGTTTAAGACTCAATTAGGAAAGTGACACAGGATCCCCTCAGCTTGTTCTTGGCATGGTGGAGAGGTTGTTTTGAATGTCTGAATATCATACACACACACACACACAACAACAAAACACAACACACACAAACACATAAACACATAAGCACGCACAACACATACAAACACAACACAACACTTGCTAACTGAATAACCATTTATTCTTGGTTCTAAACTCTACACAAAACATCCTGTTCTCCAATTGCTTCTTGGTTAGCTTTTATCCCTCTTCAAAAATCCTAACACACACATCAAAAGTAAGAGTGGAAGTTAAAAGTGTCAGTCTACTTAGAAGCACTAAGAACAAATCTGCCAGTTGTTGGACCCTCACTGCACAGTAACCAATGTCTGCTTGATAGTTGGATGTCAAGTCACCTGGTACTTCCAGAGAACAGCACGTTAAGTGGAATATTACATTTGAAAGAACAACATCATCTCATTCATAAGTAAATGGAAAGACTTGGAAAAAATTATATAGGCAAAGTAAGCCACACCCAGAGTAACACAGGTTGCATGATTTCCCTCATTTGTAATAACTAGAATATGTATGTAAATCTACAGGTAAACATGCTGGATGGTAAGAGAAAAGAACACACTGGGACATGATAAATTATACAGGACTCCATACATTCACACAGTGAAATCAGAGGAGGATATTCTTAGGAGAGGAACGTAAAGGTGCAATACCTACCTATGTGCAGCTTATCATCTAAAATAATATTTATTGAAATGAACTCCAGGAAATGGAAACTAGAAGTTTTTCTTCATTGCTTTTGTTTTCTTTTCTTGTTGTCTTGTTTGTTTATCTGTAATTGAGAGGGTAAGAGAGACACAGAAATGATGGGGAACAAGGAAAGCATGGAAATCGCACAAATGCTTTTGGTGTTACAACTACCAGCATGACACAAGGGGATTGTTTATCGTGAAAGGAAAAAATAGGCATGAAAACATGCTATCATGTAGACTATGGTACTGAAAAGACAGGTACATTTGGAAAAAGTAAGTCTTGCCTTAAGAACTATGAAATATCTTGTTTATTTGAAATAGGATAGGGAAGGGGAGGAAACAGGATGATTGGGAGGGGTGGGAGAAGGAAATGGGATAAAAACATGAGAAAGGGTAGCAATGTTTGTGAAGTAATGCACCTCCTATCTGGCGAATATAATGTAACCCTTCTATTAATTACAATAAAATATATTAAAAAGAAACAAAGAAATAGCTATGAAATATCATCAACTAAATATAAAGTGAATCTTCCTCTTTGATTTGGCTCTGTTTCTTACATAGATAACAAGGACTTCATTTAGCAGCATGGAGCATTTAAATTGATGTTTTAAACTGAGTTGAATTATTTTTATAAAATTTTGACTAAAGGGTTTGTTTAGCCTTGGACATTGTGTAGATTTCATTTGTCATTTGTTGAGAATGGTTTGCATTCTAATGGTCTATGCTTTACCCTCAGAAGTCTTCCCCAGCTGACAGATGCTTTGTATTTTCTTTTTAAATTCTTATTTGTAAGGTGAGGTACAGAGGCATGACTCATCAGTCAGGTAGGAGTACATTTCCTCTTGTCCCAGCTTTTCCCTCCCGTTCTTCTCCACAAACTGTGTAGTTCATTTTCAATTTAGAGTCTACTGACTACTAGAATATTTTCTAAAAAAAAAAAAAGTTAAGTTCCTAGTTAGACAATTTGTACATACTTTAAAGAAAAACTTTTAATAAAATAACTTTTATCTCACTCTATCTGGTTTATGTATATGTCTTCCAAATCCCAAATTAAAGTTAAAAAAAGATGAAGAGGGGCTGGGAGTTTGGCCTAGTGGTTAAAGTGCTTGCCTAGCATGCATGAAGACCCGGGTTCGATTCCTCGGTACCACATACATAGAAAAAAGCCGGAAGTGGTGCTGAGGCTCAAGTGGTAGAGCTCTAGCCTTGAGAAAGTCCAAGGACAGTGCTCAGGCCCTGAGCTCAAGCCCAGGACTGGCAAAAAAAAAAAAAAAAGATGAAGAAATACGGAAAACTAGTTGACAAGATTGTTATAATTGTGTGTGTGTGTGTGTGTGTGTGTGTGTGTGTGTGTGTGTGTGTATGCTGGTTCTCCAGGTCTGGGCTCTGTCCCTCGGTGCCTTTTGCTCAAGGCTGGCATTCTACCACTAGAGCCACAGCACCACTTCCAGCTTTTTGGCAGTTTATTGGAGATAAGAGCCTTACGGAGTTTCCTGCCGGGTCTGGCTTTGAACTGCAGTGGTCAGATTTCAGGTTCTTGTGTAGCTAGGATTTCAGGTGTAAGCTACTGGTGGCCAATGACAATAGTGTTCAAAGTAGATGATTTATCTGCAATGGAATGGCCATTGTTTTAGAAAGCATAGTCAGTACCTTTGTTTCATTGCTATTTGGAAAAATTCGTTAAAGTTTAGAAATGAAAAAAAAGAGAGTAAATGCTACGTTGGCTATGGGTCATTGTTTCTGTGTTAAAAGATGACCTATCTCCTGGTACCTGTGTTCTGATTGTATACCAGTACTAATGCACAGGCATTAAGGAAACCTGTATGTTTTCTACTTTCAGTTACTATAATAAAATACTCAGAACTAAAGCATAAACAGAGGTGATTTATTAGAGGCCATGTTTCTGTCTGGTCTGCATCTGGTAATAATCTTCTTTTTTTATTTTATTGTCGAGATAATATACAGAGAGATTACAGTTACATTCGTCAGGTAGTAGAAGCATTGCTTCTTGCACATTGATACCCCTTCTCATGGTTTTGTCCCCATTTCCCTCCTTCAACCCCTCCCAATCATCTTGTTTTCCCCTCTTCCCTTCCTTATTTCAAAAAATAAAAAATAAAAAACCAAACAAATAAACAGTATACAGTGTACCTGGTAACAAATTCAGATACAGTAACAACATGAGATTAACCATAAGGGCAAAAAAGAGAAAAAAAATAACATGGTACATTAAGAACAATGATTATATTAAGTGAAGTAAGCCAGATCCAAAGGAATAAAGGCTCAATGGGTTTCCCTCATTTGTAATCATTAATACAAACGTAGGCCTCTCCTAGCTGAGGATTACAAGACCTGTGTACATAAGGTCACATAGGATGAGACTAAATGAAATGAACTCTAGGCTATGGAAACAAGAGCTTTTATCTTGTGTGGTAACAGTCTTCTTGCTGTTGAGTTCCATGGAAGTGTAAGACATCTCACAGCTAGAAACAAGGAGTGTGGCAAGGGGAGCTGTGGCTCAGTGTGGTGGGGCATTAGCCTTGAGCTGAGAGCTGAGGGACAGCACCCAGAGTCAGAGAGAGAGAGATGGGGTGGGGGGGGGGGTAGAAAAAAACAAGGAAAGAAGAAAGAAACACAGAGTATGGCGCTCTCCTCATAGAGCCACCAGAATTCAAGCATGAGCTCCACATTGAAAACCCTACAAAAATGGAACTCGCCTCTCACAGGCCCCACCTCTAAACTCTGCCATCTCACCCAGTTCAACACACCATAACTAGGACAAAAACTCCACACATACACCCTTAGCAAACACATTCCGGCTGCGTGTCAGTGGATCATGCCTGTAACCTAGCTGGTCAGGAAGCTGAGATCTGAAGATCACAGTTTGAAGCCAATCTAGGAAGAGAAATCAGTGAGGTTCATATGTCCAATTAATCACCAAAAGCTAGCTGTGGAGGTGTAGCTCAAGGGCTGGAATGCTACCTTGAGCAAAAATGCTGAGAGTCAGTGTCTAGGTCCTGAGTTCAAGTCCAAAGGCTGCCAAAAAAGAAGGAAAGGAAGGAAAGAAAGAGAGAAGGAAGGAAGGAAGGAAGGAAGGAAGGAAGGAAGGAAGGAAGGAAGGAAAGAAAGAAAGAAAAGAAAGCATACTGAGAATAAATCCAGATCACAGCGGAGCCTGTGCATTTTCACTTATATTCTGTTTGAATGTTCATTTTCCCTTACCTTTGAAGGGTTGGTTGCCAGGCAGTTTGAAAATAGCAGCTCGGTGGATTCTTCAAGTTCCTCATTTAGATTCTTGTGTAGAAAATGGCATGAAATCTCCATGCTTCTCATGTTCTTTAGATCACTTAGAGTGCCTAATCGATTTAAACAATATGCAGGCATTATACTGCATTGCTCAGAGAATTGTGAAAACAGTCTATTCATGTTTAATGCAGACATGTCTTTTCTTTTTAATATTTTGTCTGTATATGTTTGAACCCACAGATGGAAGTCAGATACAAATACAGATAATGTTTAGTAAAATATTTACTGAATGCTTGATAAAATATTTAAAGGCCACGTGTAATTAAAATAAATACTTACACATCAACAATAGTAAAAACCATGTCATGCAAGACAATCACTAAGTGCCAGATATTCCTTTTTCAGTTTGCTTGTTTTGTTTTGTCTTAATACTGGGGCTTCAACTCAGGGCCTGGGCATTGTCCCTGAGCTCTTTTGCTCAAAGTTACCATTCTATCACCTGAGACACAGCTCCACTTCTGGATTTTTGTGCTTAATTGGAGATAAGAGTTTCTTTGACCTTTTGTGACTGGGCTGGTATCAAACCATAATCTTCAGATCTCAGCCACTTAAATAGCTAAGATTACAGGCATGAGTCACCAGTGCCCAGCTCATCATGCAAATATATTGAGTATTGATTAGATGCTGCAACTGTAACTAATCACTTTAAGATAATTACCTTATATATTTCAATATCCCCAATTCATAGGAAAATGAAGCAAAGTGAAAATAAACTGCTGAAAGCCAAAAGACATGACTTATGATAGAACGACAAATTTCAAACCAGAAAGTCTGACTTTAAATCTTACAGACTTAATGTGTTGATTCAGGCTTGAATTTCTCCATTTTGTTTTACTCCACCTAGATTCAGTAATCCAGGGCAATGTACCTCTGACCTCACAAAGTATTTTAAGTAAAACAGCTCACTTTTCTGAAGCTCTCCTTGCTAAGATTAACTTTAGATTACTCTTCATTAGTTAAATCACAAATCAACCTTGTTAAGCGCACAACTTCAAAAGAAGCAGAATTAATATGCTTTAAAATGTATTCTGAACTTCTGAAAATACCTTTTGGAAGGAATATGTTAATAATTTGACTTTTTTTAGATGTTATTTTTAATTCTTCTTAAAATGAAACCATATTTTCTCCTGACATAATGCACTTACATTTTAACTCACTTTACCTTTTCTCTTTTCCAGTATTATTATTTCCCTCAACTATGTTCCCTGGCTGAAGTAATAACAAATAATAGAATCATTATCTTTAATTTATACTAAGGAAGGTCCCCAGATAGCTATGCCATATTGATCTTTTGAAGCTTGAATTTAAGTCTTTTTCAAAACTTAAATAATGCTTTTGAGAAGTTGAAACAGGTGGATTGTGAGTTTTAGGTCAGTCTGAGCTACATATCAAAACAAACACAAGCGAAACTGCAACGGTACTGCTATAGGAATAAACAGAGACACTAACCTATTGTCTCAAGAGTTATCAAAGACTTTGGACTTAGGCACTGTCCTTGAGCTACTTTTTGTTCAAGGCTAGCACTCTACCACTTGAGGCACAGTTCTACTTCTGACTTTTTGGTAGTTTTTAGGGGAAATAAGAGTTTCACAGAGTTTTCTGCCAGGGCTGACGTTGAACTGTGATCCTCACAGCCCCCTGAGTAGCTAGGGTTTTAGTCACGTGCTAGAGTGTAAGCATTTCCTCCCCAGCCTTTGCATGGGTGTAGTCTGCTGAGTCTCTGCTCTGACTGAATCCAGGCCATTGCATTCTACCATGCAGGCCCTTTCATCTTCCTGCAGTTCTGCAAGCAAACGCTTGATCCACTTCTTTAACACGACTACATATAATATCGTTTCCTACTGAGAACGTGGGTGTAGGTACATGGTAACTCACATTTTCTCCACAGAAAGTGATGTCTAGGAAGGGAAAGTCATTTTCTAAGCTTGAACAAGCAAATGAAGGAGAGAGAAAAAAAATCAGATTTGAACCCACATTTTCAGAGGCAAATGTCTATAGACTTTACTCTCTGGGATGATGAATAGGGACTGAGAAGGTGACATCAGGGTCTGGAAGTTTTACAAACAAAGCAAACTTTTACAATACTGTAGAGTAAGCAGAGACTTTTAGGACAGTCTTTCTGTTAGTATGAAGGATTCTTGGATACACAGGTCTTTTGCTGAGAGTTAGCCACATCAGAAGATCTGGGTTGTTTCCAAGAGTGGACTTAGCAGGTGAGGTAGATACGTGCAATCACATATTTCAAAATAAGGCCTTTAGTGGGAATTCTTGTCAGCAGGAAAGAGCCCAAGAGGTTGCATTCTATTAGCTTTCTTTCCAATTCCCATAAATCCAGAGCAAAATTGCCTCAAATCTCCATTTACAGTTGATGTGAAAGAATAGAGAATGGGTAAATCCCCCTGTAATACTTGGATAGTTTTCTGGAAAATAACAATAAATTTGCCAAACTTAATCTGAACTTGTTGGGCTCTTGTGAGACTTTCATCCATAATTAATGTGAGGTTTTTGCCATCCCTGTTCTCATCCTCCTTTTTTTTTTGTGGTTTGGTGATACAAACCACAGACATTCACAAGTGTATAGGAAATTCAATAGAGCCTTTCAGAAGTTCTCGTTTTGCTTGGCATATATGAATTTTGCAGTCTGGAAGAGGACTAAACGAACATTTCAAATGAAGCTTAATGAAGTAATTACACACACACACACACACACACACTCACATACACACACACATAACTAAAAGTTACTGAGACAATTCAACCAAGTTAATGTAACTGGAAACTACCCAACCTGCAATCCTGGTTAGTAACATATCCTTTACACTAATAGGAAAGATTTTTATTCAAAATTTCCTGTGGTATTGATGAGTCAAAAGTCCACATCACAAGAACAAGACGGTGTTATGTAGTCTTGACTTGAGTAAGATAAGTCTCCGAACAAGAGAGTTGAACTGTTATATGTATAAACAAGAATATGGTCACTTTAGAGATCACTTAGTTTATTAAATTAAAAAATATAGGGGCTGGGAGGGTGACCTAGTGGTAAAGTGCTCGCTTAGCACGCATGAAGTCTTGGGTTCCATTCCTTGGAACCACATACACAGAAAAAGCTGGAAATGGCGTTGTGTGTCAAGTGGCAGAGCACTAACCTTGAGAAAGCCCAAGGACAGTGCCCAGGCCCTGAGCTCAAGCCCCAGGACTGGCAAAAAAATTGGCATCTAAATCCACATGGTACAATATTCACAATTTACAGGAGAGTATAGACAGTCTGTCATCTTCCTTGCCCTTCAGGTCAAATCATCATGATTCATTGGAGAAATTTCAATTTCCAATCCTTGAGCAGTTCTCTAGATTTGTGGGACAAGCACCTACATAAAAGGGGCCCAACAATTTGCATGCATAAGCACATTGCCATGCATTTGCATATATGTAAATATGTGGCTGAATTTTTTTTACATTGACATAGAGGGACAGATGTCATTTGAGGCCAATGACAATATATTTCCTAATACACCTTGTTTTCATGTTTTTTTTTTAAATCATTCCCAGTGTGTTTTCCTTCCATTTGCAGTGGGAGCACAGAGAGACAGGGGCACACGACCACGTCATAATTTTAATAGTAACTCCTATTTTTAAATATTAGTTGCTGGATTCTAGCACTGTTTTTAACTAATTCAATTTCTTTCTTTTCTTTCCTTTTTTTGTACGGAAACTGGGACTTGAACTCAGGATCTAGGCACGATTCCTGTGCTTTTTCTTTCAAGGTAGGGCTTTACCACATGAGCCACAGCTTCATGTCTGGCTTTTTGGTCACTCATCAGAGATAATAGTCTCATGAACTTTCCTGCCCAGTCTGGCTTTGAACCAGGATGGTCAGATCACAGCCTCCTGAGTAGACAGGATTTCACCTGTGACTGACCAGCACCAAGCACTGAAAGATTCTTGTGAAGATCCTGACATAAGAAGACAGGCTCAGGAAAAGACAGAGGCTTGATTATGAATGTATAGAACCTTCCTTTCCACTTCTCTCCACTGCCTCAGCAGACTCTTAGAGAATAACAGGGATTGCAACTTCACATAAATGTCACCCAGAGACTTTCAATGTTTAAGAAGGAATAGCCATGGAATCCCAAAGAAGACAATAGCAGTAATGGCACAGGAAATTTTAGCTTTTGACACC
Source organism: Megascapheus bottae (assembly GCF_031878675.1). Classification (NCBI taxonomy): domain Eukaryota; kingdom Metazoa; phylum Chordata; class Mammalia; order Rodentia; family Geomyidae; genus Megascapheus; species Megascapheus bottae. The sequence continues at coordinate 2,075,102 of NC_143531.1, forward strand.
CCACTATAGCAAAGAGAAATGGAGTCCGATTCCAATTTCCAGTCAGATGAACCTAAATCTAATGCCGAGCACTACAGATGGAGAGAGAGGGCGGGGTGGGGGATGGGAACTGAAGGGATAAGAGAAGGACTGGTTGGGGAGAGACAGAAGGACCTCACACTAAAGGTCTAGTTGAGTTTTTCACCAAATTTACCAGGCTCATATCCTCTTACACACACACACACATACACACACACACACCTGTATTGTATTCTCTCTTTTTTTTTTGGCCAGTCCTGGGCTTGAGCTCAGGGCCTGAGCACTGTCCTTGGATTTTCTCAAGGCTAGAGCTCTACCACTTGAGCATCCGCACCACTTCCAGCTTTTTTCTATGTATGTGGTACCGAGGAATCGAACCCGGGTCTTCATGCATGCTAGGCAAGCACTTTAACCACTAGGCCAAACTCCCGGCCCTCACCTGTATTGTATTCTCTTGTATATAGTAATTAACAAAACTGAGATTTGACCTGGGAAGGACCTGAGGCCAAAGACCAAAACTGAATTGTCACATGTCATCTTTAGCTGCGAAGAATCTTTTCCTCATGTCATCTAGTGCTCACATATACTTCTTTTTTCTTTTTCTTTCTCATTTTCTTTTCTTTTTCCTTTTGTTCCAGTCCCAGAGCTTCAACTCAGGGCCTGGATGTGGTCCTGGAGCTTTTGTGCTCAAGGACTAGTGCTCTACCACTTGATCCACAGCTCCACTTCTGACTTTTTGTTGGTTAATTGGAAATGAGAATCTCATTGTCCTCGGCAGGCTGGCTTCACACTGTGGTCCCCAGATCTCAGCCTCTTGAAGCTGGGATTACAGATGTGAGCCACTGGCACTCACCAATCCTATATTATCTCCCTTCCTTCCTTCCTTCCTTCCTTCCTTCCTTCCTTCCTTCCTTCCTTCCTTCCTTGCATCCTTCCTTTCTCCTTTCTTTTTTTTCTCTCTTCTCATCTCCTTCCTTTCTCTCACCTTCTTTCTTTCTCCTGCCTTTCTCTCCTTCTTTCCTTCTTCCTCCCTTCCTCCCTCCCTCTTTTCTTTCTTTCTTTCTCTTTCTTCTCTCTCTCTCTCTCTCTCTCTCTCTCTCTCTCTCTCTCTCTCTCTCTCTCTCTCTCTCTCTCTCTCTCTCTCTCTTCCTTCCTCTCCCCCTCCCTCTTTCAGGAAGCGAGCCTAACCAAATACCCACTGTGACAATGCCAAGGTCAATTTTGGGGTATGTTTCTTTTTCACATCCTACTTCTCTAGAGCCACTCTTTTCAAATCATTGCACAAGGTGCCATGCTTTTTCTGACCACAGCAGAGGCAATTTCTTCAGAGATCCAGTTCCTACAATAACAGCCATAGATCAGAAGAGGAGGGAGTTAGGGAATAGTGGTTTGGGGTCTGTGATTTTTGGCATAGCACTAGTGGGAGCTGGGGATCTGGAGAGCTGTTAGCTTTCTGAACAAACATAATCTCTGATTGCATTAAAAGAAGAAATGGAGTCTAAGCATGTCTCTTCATTAAACAGCTTTAGAAAAGTATCATTTGGAGTTCACAGCAGGCATCCATTGTATAAGCAAAAAAATGAGAAAACTCAGAAGGCTGAGATCTGAGGAACATAGTTCTTAGCCTGGGAAGGGAAACCTGTGAGATTCTAATTTCCAATTAACCACCAAAATGCCAAGATGGCATTAGCTAAGTAATTAGAAGACTTTGGCCTTCTAAACTTCATAGACATTCGTTATATATTTTATTTTTATCAAAAATTTGTCTCAGAAGTTCATTCAACTACCAAAGGACTGGACAGTTCTGCTGTGCCTGGAACTAGTCCCTGCTCATTTTAACATGAAGGCCAGATTTCATCCATGTTCTTCATTTTGGAGAGATTTAGAAACTAAATGCTGCCAATGTGAACATCCAATTTTGTCACCAAAACTTCACTGTAACAAACCTTCCAAGAGGGACTTCTCTCTGAAGGGAGAGTCTTAATCCTTTCCTTTTATGGTTATTACTTCATTTTCAGAAAAAAACCCTTATTCTTTACAACATGAACAACAACAAGACAACAATCCCTGCAATCAGGGGAAACAATATATTACTGTGTGGATGGTAAGAAGTTAGTATCTTGAGATACTGATACATAAGGCTGGAAGTGGACCTTGTACTAGAATGCATAGAAAGGGAATGCACCGGGGAGTTGAAGGAAGAAAGCTAAACATTGAGTTTCGGGTTTTCCTCAGTGTCATTAATAAC